>NW_028300409.1:0-157044 GCF_049724085.1 Artemia sp. Qi Xiang Cuo | reverse complement strand
GAGTATGGTTAGGTTAGGTTAGACTAGATTAAGTTAGGTTAGATTAGGTTAGGCTAGGTTAGGTTAGGTTAGATTAGGTTAGCCTACGTACGCGCGCGTACGTAGGCTAACCTAACCTAACTTAACCTAACCTAACATAACTTAATCTAGCCTAACCTAACCTTACCAAACTTAAACATGGAGAGATGTTTACTAGCTAACCTAACCTAACTTAGCTAACCTAACCTAACTTACATAACCTGACTTAACCTAACCAAATCTAACCTAACTTAATCTAGCCTAACTTAACTAACTTAACTTTTTCTATCTTCTATGAAAAATTTAGAACAGTAATTTAAATTTTTCCATCTCTTTGAGAAAAATCTGAACTGAAGTGGAAAATTTTTATTTTTCTTGAAAAAATTGAATTGATCTGTAACTTATTTCTTTTCATAGGGATAATTAGGAAAAGAACTTGAACTTTTCTTCACATCAATGAGAAAATTAGAAATAAAATGAAGCTTTTTATCTTCCGGGAAAATATTCACAATCATAGAATAACTTTTACTATCTTCAACGCCAAAATTTAGAACGTTATTTTAAATTTTTTTATGTCTTTGAGAAAAATCTCAGAATCAAAGTGGATCTCCTTATCTTCATAGTGACATATTCACGATCAATGTGTAACTTTTTCTATCTTCTACAAAAAATTTTGAGGAGAATTTTAAATTTATGTCTTTGGGGAAAAATCTGAACTGAAATGGAACCTTTTTATATTATTAGGAAAAATAGAATTGATCCGTAACTAATTCCTTTTACATTGAAAAAAATCGGAAGCGAGCTTGAACTTTTCTTCACTTCGATGAGAAGATTAAAAATGAAAGTAGAAATGTCTATTTTTCGGGGACATATTCCCAACTATGGTATAGTTTTTCTATCTTCTATGGAAAAATTTAGAATAGATCTTTAAATTTCTTTGTGTCTTTGTGAAGTAAAGAATTGAAGTGGAAGATTTTTATTTTCTCTGGAGAAATTAAAATTGAAGTGTTTTCTTTGGTCAAGTTCAGAAAAGAACTTGAACTTTTCTATGTTCTAAGAAAAATTTGGAACAGTATTTAAAATTTTTTCATCTCTTTGAGAAAAATTTGCACTGAAGTGGAACCTTTTTATATTATTTGGAAAAATAGAATTGATCAATAACTAGTTTATTTTTTCATTGAGCAAAATCAGACTAGAACTTGAACTTTTCTTCACTTCGTTGAGAAAATTTAAAAAGAAGTAGAACTTTTTATCTTCCGGGAAAATATTCACAACTATGGTATAGCTTTTTCTATCTTCTACGGAAAAATTTCAAATAGAACTTTAAATTTCCTTGTGTCTTTGTAAAATTAAGAACTGAAGTGAAAGATTTTTATTTTCTCTGGAGAAATTAAAATTGAACTGTAAATTCTGTATTAAAAGTCAGAAGATAACTTGAACTTTTCATCTTCATTGAAAAATTTGGTACAGTATTTAAATTTTTTTTATCTCTTTGAGAAGAATTTGAACTGAAGTGGAACCTTGCATGATATTGTGGTGTGCAAAAAAGTTGTGAAGTAAAGTTGTGGTGAAAAGGATGGGTACTTCAACTTGTAAAATGGGTTAGGAGGGACATTAAGAAAAGAACTTGTTCTGAAATGCCTTTTAAAAAGTATTGCTTGGTGTTGGGGCATTCAAAAAGCTGTAAAGTAGAGTGGTGGATGAAAAGGATGGGTACTTCAACTTGTAAAATGGGTTTAGGATGGACATTAAGAAAAAGAAGTTTTTCTGAAATACCTTTTGAAATGTATTGCTTGGTGTTGGAGCATTCAAAAAGCTGTAATGTAAAGTTGTGGGTGAAAAGGATGGGTACTTCAATTTGTAAAATGGGTTTAGGAGGGATATTAAAAAAAGAACTTGTTCTGAAATGCCCTTTGAAAAGTATTGCTTGGTGTTGGTGTATGCAAAAAGCTGTAAAGTAAAGTTGTGGTTGAAAAGGATGGGTACTTCAACTTGTAAAATGGGTTTAGCAAGGACATTAAGAAAAGAACTTTTTCTGAAATGCCTTTTGAAAAGTATTGCTTGGTGTTGGGGCTTTCAAAAAGCTGTAAAGTAAAGTTCTGGGTGAAAAAGATGGGTACATCAACTTGTAAAATGGGTTTAGGAGGGACATTAAGAAAAGAACTTGTTCTGAAATGCCTTTTGAAAAAGTATTGCTTGGTGTTGGGGCATTCAAAAAGCTGTAAAGTAGAGTGGTGGATGAAAAGGATGGGTATTTCAACTTGTAAAATGGGTTTAGGATGGACATTAAGAAAAAGAAGTTTTTCTGAAATACCTTTTGAAATGTATTGCTTGGTGTTGGAGCATTCAAAAAGCTGTAAAGTAAAGTTGTGGGTGAAAAGGATGGGTACTTCAATTTGTAAAATGGGTTTAGGAGGGAGATTAAGAAAAGAACTTGTTCGGAAATGCCTTTTTAAAAGTATTACTTGGTGTTGGGGCATACAAAAAGCTGTAAAGTAAAGTTGTGGGTGAAAAGGATGGGTACTTCAACTTGTAAATGGGTTTAGGATGGACATTAAGAAAAGAACTTGTTCTGAAATGCCTTTTGAAAAGTATTGCTTGGTGTTGGGGTATTCAAAAGCTGTAAAGTAAAGTTGTGGGTGAAAGAATGGGTACTTCAACATGTAAAATGGGTTTAGGAAGGATATTAAGAAAAGAACTTGTTCTGAAATGCCTTTTGAAAAGTATTGCTTGGTGTTGGAGCATTCAAAAAGCTGTAAAGTAAAGTTGTGGGTGAAAAGGATGGGTACTTCAATTTGTAAAATGGGTTTAGGATGGACATTCAGAAAAGAAGTTGTTCTGAAATGCCGTTCGAAAAGTATTGCTGGGTGTTGTGGCATTCAAAAAGCTGTAAAGTAGAGTTGTGGGTGAAAAGGTTGGGTACTTCAACTTGTAAAATGGGTTTAGGAGGGATATTAAGAAAAGAAGTTGTTCAGAAATGCCTTTTGAAATGTATTGCTTGGTGTTGGAGCATTCAAAAAAGCAGTATAGTAAAATTGTGGGTGAAAAGGATGGGTACTTCAACTTGTAAAATGGGTAGGAGGGACATTCAGAAAAGAAGTTGTTCTGAAATGCCTTTTGAAAAGTATTGCTTTGTTGTGGCATTCAAAAAGCTGTAAAGTAGAGTTGTGGGTGAAAAGGATGGGTACTTCAACTTGTAAAATGGGTTTAGGAGGAACATTAAGAAAAAAACTTGTTCTGAAATGCCTTTTGAAAAGTATTGCTTGGTGTTGGAGCATTCAAAAGCTGTAAAGTAAAGTTGTGGTAAAAAGAATGGGTACTTCAACTTGTAAAATGGATTTAGCAGGGATATTAAGAAAAGAACTTGATCTGAAATGCCTTTTGAAAAGTATTGCTTGGTGTTGGAGCATTCAAAAAAGCAGTATAGTAAAATTGTGGGTGAAAAGGATGGGTACTTCAACTGGTAAAATGGGTAGGAGGGACATTAAGAAAAGAAGTTGTTCTGAAATGCCTTTTGAAAAGTATTGCTTTGTTGTGGCATTCAAAAAGCTGTAAAGTAGAGTTGTGGGTGAAAAGGATGGGTACTTCAACTTGTAAAATGGGTTTAGGAGGGACATTAAGAAAAGAACTTGTTCTGAAATGCCTTTTGAAAAGTATTGCTTGGTGTTGGAGCATTCAAAAGCTGTAAAGTAAAGTTGTGGTAAGAAGGATGGGTACTTCAACTTGTAAAATTGGTTTAGGAGGGATATTAAGAAAAGGACTTGTTCTGAAATGCCTTTTGAAAACTATTGCTTGGTGTTGGAGCATTCAAAAAGCTGTAAAGTAAAGTTGTGGGTGAAAAGGATGGGTACTTCAATTTGTAAAATGGGTTTAGGAGGGACATTAAGAAAAGAAGTTGTTCTGAAATTCCTTTTGAAAAGTATTGCTTGGTGTTGTGGCATTCAAAAAGCTGTAAAGTATAGTTGTGGGTGAAAAGGATGGGTACTTCAACTTGTAAAATGGGTTTAGGAGGGACATTAAGAAAGAAGTTGTTCTGAAATGACTTTTGAAATGTATTGCTTGGTGTTGGAGCATTCAAAAAGCTATAAAGTAAAATTGTGGGTGAAAAGGATGGGTACTTCAACTTGTAAAACGGGTTTAGGAGGGACATTATGAAAAGATCTTGTTCTGAAATGCCTTTGAAAAGTATTGCTTGGTGTTGGAGCATTCAAAAAGCTGTAAAGTAAATTTGTGGGTAAAAAGGATGGGTACTTCTACTTGTAAAATGGGTTTAGGATGGACATTAAGAAAAGAAGTTGTTCTGAAATGCCGTTTGAAAAGTATTGCTTGGTGTTGGGGTATTGAAAAAGCTGTAAAGTAAAGTTGTGGGTGAAAGGAAGGGTACTTCAACTTGTAAAATTGGTTTAGGAAGGAAATTAAGAAAAAAACTTGTTCTGAAAAGCAGTTTGAAAAGTATTGATTGGTGTTGTGGCATTCAAAAAGCTGTATAGTAAATTTGTGGGTGAAAAGGATGGGTACTTCAACTTGTAAAATGGGTTTAGGAGGGACATTAAGAAAAGAGCTTGTTCTGAAAAGCTTTGAAAAGTATTGCTGGGTGTTGGGCCATTCAAAAAGCTGTAAAGTAAAATTGTGGGTGAATAGGATGGGTACTTCAAATTGTAAAATGGGGTTTAGGATGGACATTAATAAAAAAAGTTATTCTCAAATGCCCTTTGAAAAGTATTGCTTATTGTTGGGGCATCCAAAAAGCTGTAAAGTATAGTTTTGGGTGAAAAGGATGGGTACTTCAACTTGTAAAATGGGTTTAGGAGGGACATTAAGAAAAGAAGTTGTTCTGAAATGCCTTTTGAAAAGTATTGCTTGGTGTTGGAGCATTCAAAAAGCTGTAAAGTAAAGTTTTGGGTGAAAAGGATGGGTACTTCAACTTGTAAAATGGGTTTAAGATGGACATTAAGAAAAGAAGTTATTCTGAAATGCCTTTTGAAAAGTATTGCTTGGTGTTGTGGCATTCAAAAAGCTGTAAAGTAAAGTTGTGGGTGAAAAGTATGGGATCTTCAACTTGTAAAATGGGTTTAGGAGGCAAATTAAGAAAGTAACTGGTTCTGATATTGCTTTTGAAATGTATTGCTCGTCGTTGGTGCATTGAAAAAGATGTAAATTAAAGTTGCGGGTGAAAAGGATGGGTACTTCAACTTGTAAAATAGGTTTAGGAGGGACATTAAGAAAAGAACTTGTTCTGAAATGCCTTTGAAAAGTATTGCTTGGTGTTGGAGCATTCAAAAAGCTGTATAGTAAAGTTGTGGGTGAAAAGGATGGGATACTTCAACTTGTAAAATGGGTTTAGGAGGGACATTAAGAAAATAACTTGTACTGAAATGCCTTTTGAAAAGTATTGCTTGGTGTTGGGGCATTCAAAAAGATGTAAAGTAAAGTTGTAGGTGAAAAGGATGGGTATTTCAACTTGTAAAATGGGGTTTAAGAGGGACATTAAGAAAGCAACTTGTTCTGAAATGCCTTTTGAAAAGTATTGCTTGGTGTTGGGGCATTCAAAAAGCTGTAAAGTAAAGTTGTGGGTGAAAAGGAGGGGTACTTCAACTTGTAAAATGGGCTTAGGGGGAACATTAAGAAAAGAACCTGTTCTGAAATGACTTTGAAAAGTATTGCTTGGTGTTGGAGCATTCAAAAAGCTGTAAAGTAAAGTTGTGGGTGAAAAGGATGGGATACTTCAACTTGTAAAATGGGTTAGGAGGGACATTAAGAAAACAACTTGTAATGAAATGCCTTTTGAAAAGTATTGCTTGGTGTTGGAGCATTCAAAAAGCTGCAAAGTAAAGTTGTGGGTGAAAACGATGGGTACTTCAACTTGTAAAATGGGGTTTAAGAGGGACATTAAGAAAAGACGTTGTTCTGAAACGATATAATAAAGCCTTTTGAAATGTGGGGGCCATTCTTTGTCTCAAGTGCGCAAAAAAGTATTTGAAAATGGGTAGGGGGCCCGGGGGGCCTTTCGGGTTGGGGTAGGATGGGGTCCTCTGGGGTAGGGGACCTCACAACACTGTTCAAATGGAACTTGTGTATTATAACGACCACAGAGTTTCACCCTCAATCATCTTCTAAATCATCTTCTAAAATCATCTTCTAAAATGCCTCAAACGGTTTCGCTTAAATCATCTTCTAAAATGTCTAAAACGGTTTCGCCCAAATAATCCCTAAACATAATTTATACGTGTTCCTTTTGTTTTGGCATCCCTGCGCTGTCACATTTGAAATTCCTAGGAAACCCTTTCCCGCGTTAATCTCTTCATCTCATAAATGTTCCTAGCTACACTATTAAGGTTTCGTTAGAATATCAATTTATCTCTCTGACTTAAAGATCAGTGAAGCCGTATTTAAAAATAGAATTTCTATTTCTCTAAACTCCCGCATCATTCCAAGATAACAAGTGATGTCATTTCTAATTCCTGACACTAAAGATTAACGAAGCCTTATTTAAAAATAGAATATTAATTTTTCTCTCTGACCTAAAGAGCGTTTATCCCTCAGACCTAAGATCAAAGAAGCCATATTTACATCTTTATTCCCCTTTTCGTAAATCAATAATTCCCCTCGATTATGCAAATCAAGTTCTCAGAAATTCTCTCCCCTTCGTGGATCGATAATCCGTGAATAAATTATAGCCCGTTGGCGTTAGACTAAATTGTAGATGGCAGCACGCAGTGTATCCACGAGCTCATGATAGGTTCATACTATTGACATTTGATCATATTAATTTAAAATAATTATGCCAAAATGACAGGAATTGCCAGAACACATGGCCATTATTTTTTGGTAGCAAGATATCTCGCCTAACTTATTTAGGATTTTTATTTTGAAATTTGGGAACCATCTTAAAATTAGATCTTTACTGAGTTGTGACACCACGAAAAATGTGACACCACGGAAGAGCGAAGTTTGAGATTCGCTGAATACAAGTTAGAACAAGAGGGTATAAAAGATTAATAAAAAGATTTTGACAACATGGTGAGTTTGGATATTCTTGATGAATTTCAAAAGAGAAAAGATCTTACGAAGTTCTGGGATGAGAGTAAAAAAGGAAAAGGGACTACCCAGACTGCTCCAGCAGCCGATTCATGGCCTTCAATTGAATTTCATTTTTTTTCAACTGAAAGTAAAGAGAAACATTAAAATTTAAAACGAACAGAAGATATTACGTATATAAGGGGGGGTGCTTCTCCTCAATAGCTCACTCTTGAGCGAGCTAAAAAACTTTAGTGTAAACTAAAGTTTTTTTAACGTTTTAAAGAGGTTATTATTCTAATTATACAGCCTTTGTGATTCAGGAGTCATTCTTAAATAACTGGAACAAAAATCGAACTTCGGTTGTTATAAGGTTATTATTAGTTAAAAAAGGTATAATTAATATGCAAATTTCGTTTTAATTTTTCATGTACGGTGAGCAATCTTCAAAACCTGCATTAATTCAAAAACGTCAATTCAAATTAAATAAATAAAAAAAAGTTTGTTTTAACTGAAAGTAAGGAGCAACATTAAAATTTAAAACCAACAGAAATTATTCCGTATATGAAAGGGACTGTCCCCTCATCAACATCTCGCTCTTTACACTAAAGTATGACTCTTTCTCATCTCAATTTTTTAATACAATAAAAAGCTGTCGCCTTTTTACACGTGCCTTTACGAGCGCCCGAAGGGCTAAAAAATGCGCAAGTTTACCAGCATCTACAGAAACCTCAAAATCTCTAAATTTTAAGATATGGCGATTCCAATGGTGGCTATATAAAAGTAAAGGATCTCTCTGAAGCGCACAATAGAGCGCTAAAAAAAAAAGCCCGTAAAGTGCAAAATAGGGGCGCCTACCCAATGTAATACCAAAACAAGCAAAATCATAGTTTAGAGTACTAGAAGTCCGAAGATTCAAGCAACAGCTCGAGTCTACGCGTCAAAGCGCAAGTTTATGCGCTCAAAAGCACGCAAAAAGCGCAAAACTGATGGAAAGTTTGAAGTAACTCCGGAAAAAGTGGTAATTTAGTATGAAGTACAGAGAATCCAATAATCACAGGTAGAAAGTAGATCGATCGCTTTATAGCACCTTTGCAGTCGCTGAAAAGTACACTAAAAGCTCGAAACTCATTTGTTTGTTACGGAAAGTTCAGATTTGTTAGTAACACAGTACCAAGGGTCAATTGGTGTTGAAAAGGAAGTGAATCTGTAAGCCAAAATCTGGTCCTGGCATGTCTTAATGCCTACTTCAAGCGCGAAAATAGAAAAATTAACAAAAGATTAGTTTCTTAGAACAAGGGATAATTCGAAATGACATCGAACGTGCAATATGAAGCATGATTTAGAGTATCCAGCAGAGCCCACGACGCTTAATGACACGAAAAGAATAAAGGATTTCAAACACACAGAGACCTATATGGCACTTTTTCGGAGATGCGCAGCCAAAAAAGCCGTTTCCGTTTACTACTTTAGCTAACTTGTCTTGATTGTCATTGTTATTGGAAAACGGAATACAAAAAAAGGCAATAGTTATTAAATAATATGGTACTTTGCTGAGATATCGGGTCACATGTTGAACAACCGGGATTCTAAGTTAGGCTTAAACCTTAAAAGGGACACCAACATACATAACACATAAAACATTCATTATACTTGGCAGGACCCGTGGCAAGAACATAACTCGATGCACTCAAGTGAGTTGTTCTTGCAGTTGCAGCGCCCAGAGCATTATTTTTTGCAACTTCATCGTATAAGCTCTCTACAGGTGACAGAAGCTTGGGGCAGTGTTGACCATCTTGGAGCCCAAAGCCCATTGCTAGTCTCTTCCGATCCGTAATCGTTTGGGTTCTTCTCGGGAATAATGGCAAGATCAGAACTGGACCATACCTGGGCTTGAAGGTAAGCATGCTGAATGTGCTGGCTTAGCGCATCCTGGGTCGCCGGAAGTCTGTCCATAGATGATCCTTTTTTGTGAACAGATACATCCTTAACTTTTTTACCGACTCTTTCCCACTGGATACGTCATACAAACACAATGAACTTTACAATCCGTGCAAATTCGTTTTCAGTGAGCTTTTGAAAAGGAGAAGACAGGCGGTTGAAGACCGGTGTTATGGCACTGTGCGCTTCCCATGCTTTCCAAAACCCTCCTTTGTCACTCCGCAGGAACTCGGACACAGTGTCGCAGCCACTTAGAGCATGGAAAAAAGAAGTGACTGCGCCTTTTCTTCGCCAAGTGCAATTGCTATGTCGTGAACAGGAATATAGCGGAAACTCTTCCCTTGGTCGTATGCTTCGTACAGCTGATAAACCCCAATAAGAAAGTAGTATAAAGCGCAAGTTTACCAGCCTCGCTACAAAGGCATCAAAATTTCTGTTTTCCGAACAAACTGCCATTCAAAAATGTGAAGGAATAGCGGACTGCAGAAGATCACGAAATGGGCTCGGTATTTCAGAACAGGTTCCAGACAAACACTAAAAACCTTGTAAATATCCTAATAGAATAGAGTAATCCTTTCGAAAGTATGTATGACAGTCTCGTTTCCATCGACTCCGGGAGAGTACCCCATTGTCTTGTCATCATTAGTTACCGCAGTCTGGAAATTGTTGGCTAATCCAAGTATGATAATTTTGTGGAAGAGCGTTTTGTAAAACGTGCAAAGCTTATTGATTCACCGATACGCCAAAACAAGATGCCGTTAAATTCAATTCCCATTCCATCATCGATGCCAAAGTCGAAATCGATCCTTTAGATGACCGGACCTATTTGCCAAACTCTATATTTTGATGATTCGGCCCTATTTGCCAAACTCTTTATTGGATGCAACACCAGAGGCGCTGACTTGGAAGAGTTTTTCAAACACGAGAACCTGTCTTTCCCTCTTTCAGTCTCTGATCAGGATAATCTGAGATTTGGCACGAAGTCTGATATTGTAACCCTGTTCACAGCTTATTCTTCTGAAGTTGTGACCAAGAAACCTCACCTCGATTCCAAGGTTGTTAATGGTGCTGTACCAGTCCACCTCATGAAGCCAAAAAGCAATATGTTTGGTGAATATGTTACAGAAGAAATCTGCCAATAACTTCGTAAGCAGTTCACAAGTGAAACACAGCGAGTTGACGTTGTCTTTGGCGTTTTTAGGTCCGACAGTTTGAAAACTTCTTCACAAGAAAAACGCGGCAAGGCTATGTATCTGATAAAGGGTGAAGAAAGAACGTCAATTCCAAAAACTGGACTAGTTTCCTTCACTGTTCAGACAACAAGCAGAGACTATACGAGTTCATGGCAAACAAAAGAATCGCGACACTGTTACCAATAATTTGGTTGTCGTGACTTCTGGTGATAGTGCAAGAAGCAAATATATTTGTTTTTTGGGGGGGGGGGGAGGTTTTTGCGGTTGGGATTTTAATTGTCTGGGATAAATTTTCACCAGGATTGAATTGTCTAGAGAATAAATCAATGGGAGGAAGCATTTTTTCTTGGAGGAGTAGACAGGTTTCCTGGCATAATTTAAAACATGATCAGAGATCAAATTAAAAAAAACAAGTTTTTTCAACTGAAAGTATGGAGCAACACTAAAACTTAAAACGAGCAGAAATTATTACGTATATGAGGGGGTGGGGGTGGGGTCGCTTCTACTCAAAATCTCGTTCTTTTCGTTAAATTTTTAATTATGTCACAAATCTTTAATAATGACTTATTAAAACAGTAGGTTAGTTTAATTAGAACTAAAAAAAAAATTAAATACGCAAAAACTTTAGCGTAAAGAGCGAGGTGTTGAGGAGAAACAACCACCCTCATATACGTTATAATTTCTGGTCATTTTGAGTTTTAATGATGCTCCTTACTTTCAGTTTAAAAAACTTGTTTTTTTATTAATTTAATTGCACACAAAACCATGATAACTACTAATATTTTTTGGGAACAGCCCCTTGGACCCTCCCATTTTTTGGGGGGAACCTCCAATTTTTTTAGGCCCCTCTCTCCAAACAAAAATCATGGTATATTTTTGGACCCCTTCCACCCAAATTCTCAAGATTCTTATGTTTATCCTCAAATTGTTTTTATTTTCCACATTTATTTCCTACATTCGGTGATTTTAAAAGTTGTATCCACCCAAACCTCGGGCCACTTCCTGAAATAATTTTCTAGGTGGAGAAAGGGAGTCTGTTGGGAGGAAAGGTAGACACACATTCAGAAACATTTTTGGGGTACTTTTTTTGAAGGTGGATGAAATTTTGTAGGAACCAATGTTATGTAAACTGACCTCCCTGCCCTTTATAAGCCAGCCTTTGTTCGTATTAATTCTGAACATAGCAAACATCAGCATTTCTCGAGAAACTTACACTTTAGGAAGAAGCAAATTATTGGAGCTGACATTTTATAATAGCCTATAAACTTAAAATTCCTTCTTTTATGAATACATAGGCAACAGGCAAGTACATGATTTTTTTAAGGGGTGCCATAGTAAATTTAATTTACAATTTGAGTAAGAAGTACCCAGAAATCCGAAAAATTTAGGATTTGAAATAGTTCTTGCTATTTCTATTTTTTTTGTGTTTATGTGTTTTAGTGCTTGTTTCTTTATTTTTCGGAAAATATTCGTATTATTTAGTGTTTCTCTTCAGTTACGTATTCTAAGCCAGCACATAGAGCTCCACTCTACGTTAACCACAATTCACATTTTATTTTAGCTCTTTGTATTAATAGATACTTACTTAAAAAGAGAAAAGAAAATATGACACTGGTCAGAGGAGAGCCTTTTCAAAGTATATGTCAATGTACTTTGGATCCATAGAAGATTAAATATAAAAAAAAACAAGTTTGTTTCTTAGAAAAAAAGAGAGTAAGGAGCAACATTAAAACTCAAAATGAACAGAAATTATTCCATATATGAAGGGTTATCCCCCCCCCTCATTATCTTGCCCTTTACGCTGAAGCTGTTAGCCCCTTTAAAAAAGCTTCCTATTCTAATTAAACTGTGTTTCAGTAGCCGTTCTTAAGAAATTGCGTCAAAAAGTCAAACTTTAGCATAAAGAGCAAGGTACTGAGGAGAGGAAAACCTTTCATACATGGAATAATTGCTGTTCATTTTACGTTTTAATGTTGCTACTTACTTTCAGTTGAAAAAAAAAAAATTTTATTTAATTTCTGATCGATTTTCAAATAATGTCGGTGAATCTGGATTACCCTCCGTAACATATAGCCCCCTCCCCCATCCCCGGAAAAACCACTGTGAAAATTTAATCTAATTTAAAGTACACGTACCCCCGTCAAATTCCCCCAGACAATTATATCCTTGCTGAAAACCCTCCCGTAAAATTTTTTGAGGACGATTCAGCCGGAAAAATTTTCCTTTGCATAATTTCATTTGAAAAAGACTTTAATTTCTAATCGGTTTTTTGATTACTCCGGAAATGCCCCCATTCCGTAAAAAAAATTTCCTAGAAATCAAAACATGCGGAAAATAGCCCTCGGATAATCCCCCTGGAACATCTTCACATGCAAAATTGAATTGGTAAAGAGAACGTAAGACAACTAAAAAGAATTTCGTATAGGATTTCTGTCAAATCCCCCAGTTTAAAATTTCACCTGTAAAATTTGCCCCCGGATATTTCCCTCCCCAAGGAAGATTCTCACTCGGGATATCCACCCCAAGCACAAAATCCCAGCCCCCGAAAAATGTCTGTATACTTCCTAGTAATAAATACTATACTTAAACAATGGGCAAATTTTATAACTTACAAGCCTCGCCCTACGGACTATGGGCGTTCATATTACCCCCAAAGAAATATTTATTTGACTTGTGAGAAAAAAAATTAACACGCATCCATGATCTTTCTTCTGGCAAAACAAAATACAAAATTCTATTTTAAACATGGGTGCTTCAAAACTCTACAGTAAAGCTTACCGTTTTGCTGAATCTGATGGTGCAATTTTAATAAGATTTCTTGACTTTTGAAGGATGTTTTCCCCTTTTTTCAAAAATCAAGAAATAAGCAAGAAAAAATCAAGAAAAAAGCCAAAATAGGTCAACATTTTTCTTTTTCAATTTGCTGTTATTCTTCCATGTACTATATACTATTGCTTGCAAATTATCTTCTATGATTATGTATTTCAACTTGAAAGTCGAAATTATGTATTTCAACTTGAAAGTTGAAATTATGTATTTCAACTTACCAAAATCAACACAGACTTGGAAGTAGTCGTGTTTTTCTTCACCTTTCACAGCCTTATTTTTAACCATAGTTATAGTTAGCATGACCATATTAGAATGAACAAACTGGATCGAACCATAGTCTATGAAAGGTACGAACACAGGAGGAGAGGGAGGTCTATCTACAAAAAAAAAGCCTAAGGGTCTAACTAAGAATTATCTAAAAAGAAGGATCGTTTTTTTTAAATTTCTGATCGTTTTGCAGGTCAGGGTGGAATTCCCCTTGTGCGGAAAATATTTCGCAGAAATCTCCCTCCCCCTTAATTGGAGTTTACCCCGCGGGTAATTTCTCCATTGACAATTTCTCCTGGAGGAAATCCCCTCCCTTTCGCAAAAATTCCCGGAGGATTCCAACTCTGCTGAAAATTCACCCGGGGAAGCTCCTCAAGCCCATCTTTCCATGTAAAATGGGGTAACCAACGAACAAGTAAGACAAATAAAAGGAATTTCGTATATGAGTTCTGGCATATTCCCTCCGTGTGAAATCCCCGGGAACCTCCTTTCCAATGGATAATTTTATCTTGTAGAAACGTCAATCCCCAGAAAATCCTCCCCCCTCCTGAAAAATATTGGTTTATTTCCCAGAAACAATACTCCATGTAAATCATGGACAAATTTCATAGCTTGTGGCCCTTCCTCCAGGCTCTAGTTGGTGGGAGGGGGTCATATCATTCCCAAAGATAGAGTTATTGGTCCTTTTCAGATACACTGATCAAAACGGCTATCTCAAAATTTTGATCAGACGACTGAAAAAAGGACGCCCAGTTGCCCTCCAATTTTTTTAGTCACTTAAAAAGACTATTTTTAAAAAAGACTATATCTACAAAAAGACTAGGACTATTGGTTTATACAATCATCTCTGGAAGGAGAAAAGGAAAAAAGTCCTTTTTTCATGTTTCCATTGAGCAAAAAAAATTCTTTCCTGGATTTCAAAATGTACTTCATATCTTCATTAGAAAGAAAATACTCGGTAGTATTTTCGGTTTTTAATTGAACAAAATCGAAAAAAACAAAATTGATGTCGTAGTAAAACGGACGTCATTATTGATGGGATTCTGGTTCTTTAAAATTTCTGCAAATTTGTTTCCATAAAAGCATTGCAAGTATTGAAAATACTTGAAATTGACTTGACTTAAGACTGACTTAAGTCCCATCCGTCCTTGAAGGTCGTCTTGGGGCCTCTTTCTTCGTAACGGCGTGGATGTGTCTTTTGTATGCTTCACGGTCTTCTGCTAGGCGAAGAAGATCGGAGAGGCGGTGAGGTGCAAAGTTTTCCTTCCACCTTTTTGGGGGATGACCACGAGGACGAGAACCGTAAATTTGGCCTTCGAAGGTGATTTTTGGGAAACGGGACCGACTCATCCGTTGTACGTGACCGAGCCATCGAAGTTGCTGGAGCTGGATCTTCATGAGAATTGTTTGTTGTACTTTAAGGCGCTCGAGAAGTTCGACATTTGAGATTCTATCTAGGTAAGTGATCCCGCCGATGCGGCGGAGGCAATTAGTTTCAAATGCTGCAAGTCGACGGTTGTCATTTACCTTCAGTGTCCATGTTTCACATGAGTAGATTGCGATGGGAATGATCAGGGTATCAAAAAGTCGTGTCTTAAGCCGCAGAGACAAATCCTTTCTTCGCCATATGGGCATAAGGGCCTTGAAACTGGAACTCGCGAGGGCGAGACGTCTTTTAATGTCTTTTGATAGACTGTTGTCGCTGGTGAACAGACTACCGAGGTAAGGAAACTCGTCAACCCACTGGATATTCTCTCCATTAATTTTCAGGTCTGGCTTAACTGTATCCTGTGGCTTTCGTGAGCAGCACATAGCCTTTGTTTTTGATACATTTATGATCATTCCAAAAGAACTAGTGGCTTCGAAGACATCGTTAGCAACGGCTTGTAGGTCCTCGGGTGTTTCAGCCATTTCGTCGATATCGTCGGCGTAGGCTAGCTTATCTATCTGAACACCCCCTATATGTCCGCCACAAGTTGTCTCCACCAGGGATAAGACTGCTGTGAGGAAAAGCTTGAACAGCTCTGGAGACAAAAGGCATCCTTGAAGGACACCTGCAGAAGTCTGGAAACTGTCAGTGAGACCTTCACTAGTCATGACGCGACTCCCAAATTTTGAGTACATATCCTTGATAAGATCTAGTAGGTTTCGTGGGATTCCGTAATGGAGCAGGATATGCCATAGGCCATTTCTCCAAATAAGGTCAAATGCTTGCCTAAAGTCGATGAAGAGCTGATACAGGCCGCGACTGAATTCCAGATATTTCTCTAAAATTTGGCGAACAGTGAAAATTTTATCAACGGTGGATCTCCCAGGGCGAAACCCGGCTTGGTATTCTTGGATGACTAAGGATGACACGGCTCCGATCCGTTGGAGTATAATTCGGGTGAAGATCTTGGCAGTTTACTTGTTAGGCTAATAGGACGGTAATTATCACATACTGCCTTTGACCCCTTCTTGTGTAGTGGAACAATTGTGGCTTTGCACCAAGAAGTTGGGAAATGACTCTTTTGCCAGGCACCGGATACAATCTTGTGGAAAAGATCTATAAGTGGTTCACACCGGACTTTCAGCAGTCCAGGCCAGGGGCCTTGTTAGTCTTTAGCGCTTGGATGGCATCCTTGACCTCAGAACGGAGAGGAGGTGGGCTGAGGTCTGAGACAGTAACGGGAAAGAGATCTAGGACAGCAGGGTTTGGAAAGATATCAGGATTAATCTTTTTTTTGAAATGCTCCATCCATCTCGATCGGATAACTTCTGTGCTTTGTATGTGAGAGCCATTTTTATCTAGCAGTGCACAAGAACTGAGGCTTTTCTTGCTTGTTAGCTCACGAACTCTCTTATACATGAAGTCTGAATCACCTTTCTTAAAATCAGCCTAACACTGTTCACATTTGTCTTTAATGTAGGTGTGATGGGCTCTACGGGTGGCTTTTTCTACAGCACGCTTCAACTGCTTATATCTGTCCCTGCTCTCTCTGTCTGACCTGTTATTGTGTTTTCGTTTCTCAGCACATAATAAAATGATTTCGTTCGTTATTCAAGGCTTTTTATCACCCTTTTTGGTTCCTAGGCCGGACATCACTACTTTGCTGATGATCTTAGAGGAGTCTGTGACCAGTTTATCGATATCCTCTTTAGATAGAGTTACAGGAATATTAGAAAGAAGGTCCGATATTTGAGTAGACATTTCATCGATGTAGGTTTGGTGAGTTTGAGGGTCTTTGAGAAGATGTGTGTTGAAACGAGCGGGTCTATTATTCAGCTTTGCGGAAGATTTCAGGCGTATCTTTAGTGCAGACATGACCAGGGAATGGTCGCTGTCAAAATCGCCACCAGCGAGGGTGACAGTATCTAGCACAGATGATTTCCACCGCCTAGAGACGTGCACGTAATCAATAATATTACGGGTTTTTCCATCCGGCGAAGTCCATGTCGCCTTACGACGTTCTCTATGTTTGAAGAGAGTACTGGTAATGGCTAGATCACTGTCTCTGCAAAATTCAATGAGGCGTTCTCCCCTCTTGTTAAGTCGTCCAAGGCCAAATTACCCATAACATCTTCATTTCGAGCAGAATCGTTACCAACAATAGCATTGAAGTTGTCAATAACAACAACAAGGTCTTTTTTAGGAACTATGTCAATTAGATTTTGCAGTTTAAGGTAGAAAAAGTCAGAATCTTCATCTGGTTTGCTGCAATCAGGAGCGTAGGCTTGTATGATCGTGATGTTGTGATTTTGATCGGTGATCCTTTCATTCGTATCATAATCAACCGTTCTGGCACAGCCGTTACGGAAATCAGGGATCTTCGTGCCTTAGTCGACATCAAAAAGCCAACACCTTGGCGATGGACGCCATGGGTTCTCCCAGACACTATCAGACTAGTGTTGCCGATCCTTTCTTCACCGGTACTAGGGAGATGTGTTTCTGAAATTCCCACAAAATCCCATTTATATCGGTTTAGTTCATTTATGACAATATCTGTATTGCCTTGTTTAGCAATCATTCAGGGGTTCAAACAGATAAAATCAATTTAGGAGAAAGCCTAGCCTCCGGGTTTGGAGTTTTCAACATTGTTAAAGGGAGATTCTCAGTCGTCAGATCATCGGTTGCCCCGGAGGCGGTAACTTTGTCGGTTGCCCCGGACGCGGTAACTTGATCGCTTTAACTTCATATTTTATAGGAAAGAAGGTTTCTTGGCTAATTTCAGGACGGCGGTAAGACACTCCTCTCCATCCCTAGTAGGGGCCGGCTATATCTACTACCTATAAAGCGCCCTTCCGGCGTCCTGCATCACCTGCAATTTTCCCATTGCTGGGAGAAGGTTTTTGACTGGTGGGACGCATACATACGCCGATGGGCCCTGCCCAGTGCACATCAGAGCACTGATTTGCACTTTCCACCTCCTCCGCCTGAACTTATGGCCCCCAGACGTGGGTGCTCCGGCTATATTTCAAGACCCCCAGAGACCGGGTCCTCCTTTGGTCCGTGCTTCCCTACCAGGGGGTGCCCTGCATATCTACAGGACGTTCCCGTATCCACCACCTGGAGACGCGCTGAGTGGCCTGGGAGAGGCCAAATGCATATTCATAATCTTAAGTAACCTATTTCTAACCTCAGAGCCACCATATTTAAGAAACTCATTTACCACCCTATCAGCACCTGGAGCCTTATTATTTTTTAATCCTTTTAGTGCTGTTGCTAATTCTTCCTCACAAAAAAAAAAATCTTGCTTCAGATCCAAGGTATCACAAACTTTTTCATTTTCCTCTGTATCTTTTCCTGCAACTCTTTCTCAGTTAAGCAAATTCTCAAAATGTTCGGTCCATCTCTCTTTAGTTTTTTCCTTATCGTTTATTGTGGCCCCCTTCCTATCTTTAACTGGGCAAAGTCCGGATTGACTATTCCCTCTCAATTTGAATGCCAGTACAATCTTTTACTATTTAGCCACATAGCTGCATCTCCCAGATCCTCAGCAATTTTATCCATGGCCTCCACTTCACACCTCCTTAGTTCATATTTTAATGCTTTCTCCACTTTCTTTACATTCCTTTTGTTTTCATATGATCTATCATTCAGAAGATAGTTCTTGTACAAGTCCTTTCTCCTTTCTATTAAACATAAAGCTTTTTCACAAATATTCTTAGCTGCAGTTCTAGCTTTCTTCCCTAAGATACCTTCAGCAACTTCACAAATTATTTTTCTAAAATTATTCCAACCAGTTTTGTTTAGTTTCCAACAAGTTTAGTTTCCAACTGTTCCTGGAAAGTTTTTCTCAAATTCTCATTGGAGTCTACCAACATCATGACTTCCCGGGAGGTAGTTACCCTTCCGATATTTCAGCTGTAAATTAACCCTTGACACTACTAGATGGTGATCTTTACCTTTAACATCAACAACAGCACTCTTATATACCCTAGATTCAAGCAGAACTCAGAATTTCTTGTCAAAAATTAAAATTACACTTTTGCGTTTCCAATAAACCTAATTTACGTTTAAGCTTAAATGTTGACTCTAAGAAAGTGTTAACTGGCTGTAGTTTCTTGGAACTAGAACATAAACACAATCGTAAAATTGAAGCGAAGTCAGAATTTATCGTAAAAATAAAATTATACTTATTTGTTTCCGAATATCCTACTTTACGTCTATTCTTAAACGTTAACTATAAGGAAGTGTTAACTGGCTTTAGTTTCTTGGAACCAGAACATAAAGACAATCGTAAGATTCAGGCAGAATTCAGAATTTCTCGTCAAAAATTAAAACTATACTTGTGCCTTTTCAAATAACCTTCTTTACGGGTAAGCTTAAATGTCGACTCTAAGGAAATGTTAGCTTGCCTTAGCTTCTTGGAACTAGTACATAAGGACAATCTTAAGATTCAAGCAGAGTTTAGAATTTCTCGTCAAAAATTAAAATTATATTTGTGCGTTTTAAAATAACCTACTTTACGTCTAAGCTTAAATTTTGACTCTAAGGAAGTGTTAACTGGCTTTCAATTCTTGGAACTAGAACATAAACACAATCGTAAGATTTAAGCAAAATGCAGAATTTCTTGTCAAAAATTAAAATTGTTTTTTGTGTGTTTTCAAATAACCTACTTTACATCTAAGCTTAAATGTTGACTCTAAGGAAGTGATAACTGGATTTAGCTTCTTGGAACTAGAACATAAGCACAATCGTAAGATACAAGCAGAATTCAGAATTTCTCGTCGAAAATTAAAATTATACTTGTGCGTTGTCAAATATCCTACTTTAAGTCTAAGTTTAAATGTCGACTGTAAGGAAGTGTTAAGTGACATTGGCTTTTTGGAACTAGAACATTGACACAGTTATTAGATTCAAGCAGATTTCAGAATTTTTCGTAAAAAATTAGTATTGTACTAGTGCGTTTCCAAATAGCCTACTTTAGGTCCAAGCTTAAATGTTTACTATAAGGAAGTGTTAATTGGGATCAACTTTTTGAAAATAGAACATAAACACAATTGTAAGATTCAAGGAGATTCAAAATTCCTCGTCAAAAATTAAAATTATATTTGTGCGTTTTAAAATAACCTACTTCTCGTCTAAGCTTAAATGACGACTCTAAGGAAGTGTAGCTTGCTTTAGCCTCTTGGAACTAAAACATAAACACAATCGTAAGATTCAATCAGAATTCAGAATTTCTCATCAAAAATTAAAATTATATTAGTGCCTTTTCATATAACCTACTTTACGTCACCTACCTTTTCATATAACCTGTAAGTGTTAACTGGGTTCAATTTCTTGGAACTAGAATATTAACACAATCGTAAGATTCGAGGAGAATTTGGAATTCCAAGCTAAAAATTAAAATTATATTTGTGCATTTTCAAAAATGCTACCTTATGTCTAAGCTTAAATAACAACTCTAAGGAAGTGTTAACTGGCTTTAGCTTTTTGGAACTAGATAATAAACACAATTGTAAGATTCAAGCAGAATCTTAAATTCTGCTTGATTTTTGAATTCAAGAAGAATAGCTTCTTGGAACTAGAACATAAACACAATCGTAAGATTCAAGCAGAATTCAGAATTTCTTGTCTAAAATTAAAATTGTTTTTTGTGTGTTTTCAAATAACCTACTTTACATCTAAGCTTAAATGTTGACTCTAAGGAAGTGATAACTGGATTTAGCTTCTTGGAACTAGAACATAAGAAAATCGTAAGATACAAGCAGAATTCAGAATTTCTCGTCGAAAATTAAAATTATACTTGTGACTTGTCAAATATCCTACTTTAAGTCTAAGTTTAAATGTCGACTGTAAGGATGTGTTAAGTGACTTTGGCTTCTCGGAACTAGAATATAAACACAATTGTAAGATTCAATCAGAATTCAAAATTTCTCGTCAAAAATTAAAATTATATTTGTGCGTTTTCAAATAACCTACTTTACGTCTAAGCTTAAATGACTACTCTAAGGAAGTATTAACTGGCTTTAGCTTTTTGGAATCAGAACATAAACACAGCCGTTAGATTCAAACAGAATTCAAAATTTCTCGTCAAAAATTAAAATTATATTTGTGCGTATTCAAATAACCTACTTTACGTCCAAGCTTAAATGATGACTATAAGGACGTATTAAGTGGCATTAGTTTCTTGGAACTAGAACATAAACACAACTGAAAGATTCAAGGAGAATTCAAAATTTCTCGTCAAAAATTAAAATTATATTTATGCGTATTAAAATAACCTACTTCTCATCTAAGCTTAAATGACGACTCTAAGGCAGTGTCAGTTGGCATTAGCTTCTTGGAACTACAACATAGACACAATTGTAAGATTCAAGCAGAAGTAAAAATTTTTCATCAAAAATTAAAATTATATTAGTGCCTTTTCAAATAACGTCTATGCTTAAATGCCCACTCTAAGGACGTGTTAACTGGCTTTAGCTTCTCGGAACTAGAATATTAACACAGTCATAAGATTTGATAAAAATTCAGAATTTCTAGGCAAAAATTAAAATTACATCTGTGAATTTTAAAAAATGCTAATTTTATGTCTAAGATTAAATAATGACTTTAAGGAATTTTTAACTGGTTTTAGCTTTTTGGAAATATAATACAAGCATAAGCGAAAAATTCCAGCAGAATTCAGAATTTCTCGTCCGAAATTAAAATTACATTTTTGAGTTTTCAAATATCCTACTTTACGCCTAAGGTTAATTGTCGACTCTAAAGAAGTGTTAATTGGCTTTTGCTTCTTGGAACTAGAATACAAACACAATCGTAAGATTCGAGGAGAACTCAGAATTCCTAGTAAAAAATTAAAATTAAGATTGTGCATTTTCAAAAATGCTACTTTATATCTAAGCTTAAATTTCGCCTCTAAGGAAGTGTTACCTGGCTTTAGTTTCTTGGAACTGGAACATAAACACAATCGTAAGATTCAAGCAGAATTCAGAATTTCTCGTAAAAATTGAAATTATATTTGTGTGTTTTCAAATAACCTACTTTACGTCTAAGTTTAAATGTCGACTCTAAGACAGTGTTAACTGGCTTTAGCTTCTTGGAACTAGAATATCTTGTACATTTTCAAAAATGTTACTTTATAACTAAGCTTAAATGTCGACTCTAAGGAAGTTTTAACTGGTTTTAGCTTTTTGGAGCTAGAACATAAACACAATTGTAAGATTCAAGAATAATTCAGAATTTCTCGTCAAAAATCAATATTTTTGCGTTTTCAAAACACCTTCTTTACGTCTAAGCTTAAATGTCGACTCCAAGCTAGTGCTAATTTGCTTTAGCTTCTTGGAACTAGAACATAAACACAATTGAAAGATTCAACCAGAATTTAGAATTTTCTCGTCAAAAGTTTAAATTATATTTGTGCGTTTTCAAATAACCTACTTTGTGTCTAAGCTTAAATGTTGACTCTAAGGAAGTTTTAACTGACTTTGGCTTCTTGAAATTAGAACATAAACACAATCGTAATATTGAAGCATAATTTATAATTTTTCTTCCAAAATTAAAATTATTTTTGTGCGTTTTCGAATAACCTACTTTACTTCTAAGCTTAAATATCGACTCTAAGGAAGTGTTAATTGGCTTTAGCTTCTTGGAACTAGAATATAAACACAATCGTAAGATTTGAGGAGAATTCAGAATTCCTAGTCAAAAATTAAAATTAAATTTTTGCATTGTCAAAAATGCTACTTTATATCTAAGCTTAAATTTCGACTATAAGTAATTGTTAACTGGCTTTAGTTTCTTGAAACTAGAATATAAACACAATCGAAAGATTCAAGCAGAATTCAGAATTTCTCGTCAAAATTAAAATTACATTTGTGTATTTTCAATTAACCTATTTTATGTCTAAGCTCAAATGTCGACCCTAAGGAAGTCTTATCTGGCTTTAGCTTCTTGGAACTAGAACCTAAATACAATCGTAAGATTCAAGAATACAGAATTGCACGCCAAAAATCAAAATTATATTTTTGATTTTACAAATAACCTACTTTACGTCTAAGCTTAAATTACGACTCTAAAGAAGTGTTAAATGGCTTTAGCTTCTTGGAACTAGAATATAAACACAATAGAAAGATTCGAGGGGAATTCGGAACTCCTAGTCAAAAATTAAAATTACATTTTTGGATTTTTAATAAATGTTAATTTATGTCTAAGCTTAAATGTCGACTCCAATGAAGTGTTAACTTGCTTTAGCTTCTTGGAACTAGAACGTAAACACAATTGTAAGATTCATTTAGAATTTAGAATTCCTCGTCAAAAATTTAAATTATATTTTTGCGTTTTCAAATAACCAAACTTCACGTCTAAGCTTAAATGTTGACTCTAAGGAAGTCTTAACTGGCTTTAGCTTCTTGGAACTAGAACAGAAACACAGTCTTAAGATTCAAGCAGAATTCATAATTTATCATCAAAAATTCCAAATTATATTTATCAGTTTTAATATATTCTACTTTACGTCTAAGCTTAAATGTCAACTATTATGAAGAATTAAAAGGCTTTATCTTTTTGGAACTACAACATAAACACAATTGTAAGATTCAAGCAGAATTAAAAATTTCTCGTCAAAAATTAATATTATATTTGTGCGTTTTCAAATAACCTACTTTAGGTCTAAGATTAAATGATTACTCTAAGGAAGTATTGACTGGCTTTAGCTTTTTGGAATTAGAGCATAAACACAGTTGTTAGATTCAAACAGAATTCAAAATTTCTCGTCAAAAATTAGAATTATACTTCTGCCTTTCCAAATAATATACTTTACGTCTAAGCTTACATGTCAACTCTAACGAATTGTTAACTGGCTTTATCTTCCTGAAAATAGAATGCAAACATAATCGTAAGATTTGAGGAGAATTCAGAATTCCTAGTCAAAAATTAAAACTACATTTGTGCATTTTCAAAAAAGCTACTTTTTGTCTAAGCTTAAATGTCGACTCTAAGAAGATGTTAACTGGCTTTAGGTTCTTGAAAATGGTACATAAACACAATCGTAAGATACAAGCAGAATTCAGAATTTCTCGTCAAAAATTAAAATCATATATGTGACTTTTCCGATAACCTACTTTACGTCTAAGCTTAAATATCGACTCTAAGGAAGTGTTAACTGGCTTTAGCTTCTTGGAACTAGAATATAAACACAATCGTAAGATCTGAGGAAAGTTCAAAATTCCTAGTCAAAAATTAGAATTACATTTGTTTGTTTTCAAATGACCTACTTTACGTCTAAGCTTAAATTTCGACTAAAAGGAAGTGTTAACTGGCTTTAGCTTGTTGGAACTAGAAGATAAACATAATCGTGAGATTCAAGTAGAAATTAGAATTTGTCGTCAAAAATTAAAATTATATTAGTGCCTGTCCAAATAATATAATTTACCTCTAAGTTTACATGTCAACTATAAGGAATTGTTAACTGGCTTTGCCTTCTTGGAACTAGAATTTAAACACAATCGTAAGATTCGAGGATAATTCAGAACTCCTAGTAAAAAATTAAAATTACATTTGTGCATTTTCAAAAATGCTACTTTTTGTCTAACCTTAAATATCGACTCTAAGAAAGTGTTAACTGGCTTTAGGTTCTTGAAAATAGAATATAAACACATTCGTAAGATACAAGCAGAATTCAGAATTTCTCGTCAAAAATTAAAATCATATTTGTGCGTTTTCAGATAACCTACTTCACGTCTAAGCTTAAATGTCGACTCTAAGGAAGTGTTAACTGGCCTTAACTTTTTGGAACGAGAATATAAAAACAATCGTAAGATCTGAGGAGAGTTCAACATTCCTAGTCAAAAATTACATTTGTGTGTTTTGAAATGACCTACTTTACGTCTAAGCTTAAATGTCAATTCTAAGGAAGTGCTAATTGGCTTTAGCTTCTTGGAACTAGAACATAAGCACAATCGTAAGATTTAAGTAGAATTCTGAATACCTCGTCAATAATTAAAGTCATATTTGTGAGTTTTCAAATGACCTACTTTACGTCTAAGCTTAAATGTCAACTCTAAGGAAGTGTTAATTGGCTTTAGCTTCTTGGAACTAGAATATAAACACAATCGTAAGATTCAAGCAGAATTCAGAATTCCTTGTCAAAAATTAAAATTACATTTGTGCAATTTCAAAGATGCTACCTTTTGTCTAAGCGTAAATGTCGACTCTAAGGAAGTGTTAACTGGCTTTAGCTTCTTGGAAATAGAAGATAATCACAATCGTAAGATTATAGTAGAATTCATAATTTCTCGTCAAAAATTAAAGTCATATTTGTGAGTTTTCAAATAACCTACTTTATGTCTAAGCTTAAATGTCGACTCTAAGGAAGTTTTAACTGGCTTTAGCTTCTTGGAACTAGAACATAAACACAATCGTAAGATTCAAGCAGAATTCAGAATTTGTCGTCAAAAATTAAAATTATATTTGTGCGTTTTCAAATAACCTACTTTATGTCTGAGCTTAAGTGTCGACTCTAAGGACTTTAGCTGGCTTTAGCTTCTTGAAACTAGAACGTAAACACAGTCTTAAGATTCAATCTGAATTCAGAATTTGTCGTCAACAATTAAAATTACATTTGTGCATTTTCAAAAATTCTACTTTTTGTCTAAGCTTAAATGTCGACTCTAAGAAAGTGTTAACTGGCTTTAGCTTCTTGGAACTAGAATATAAACATAATCGAAAGATTCAAGCAGAATTAAGAATTTCTCATCAAAAATTAAAAATTATATTTGTGCGTTTTCAAATAACCTACTTTACTTCTAAGCTTAAATGTCGACTGTAAGGAAGTGATAACTGGCTTTAGTTTCTTGGAACTAACATATAAACACAATCGTAAGATTCGAGGAGAATTCATAATTCCTAGTCAAAAATCAAAATTATATTTCTAAATTTTCAAAAATGCTACTTGATATCTAAGTCTAAATGTCGACTCTACGGAAGTGTTAACTGGCTTTAGCCTTTTGGATCTAAAACATAAACACAATCGTAAGATTCAAGGAGAATTCAGAATTTCTAGTCAAAAATTAAAATTACATTTGTACATTTTCAAAAATGTTACTTTATAACTAAGCTTAAATGTCGACTCTAAGGAAGTTTTAACTGGTTTTAGCTTCTTGGAACTAGAACATAAGCACAATCGTAAGATTCAAGCAGAATTCAGAATTTCTCGTCAAAAATCAATATTTTTGCGTTTTCAAAACACCTTCTTTACGTCTAAGCTTAAATGTCGACTCCAAGCTAGTGCTAATTTGCTTTAGCTTCTTGGAACTAGAACATAAACACAATTGAAAGATTCAACCACAATTTAGAATTTTCTCGTCAAAAGTTTAAATTATATTTGTGCGTTTTCAAATAACCTACTTTACGTCTAAGCTTAAATGTTGACTCTAAGGAAGTGTTAACTGACTTTGGCTTCTTGAAACTATAACATAAACACAATCGTAATATTGAAGCAGAATTGAGAAATTCTCTTCCAAAATTGAAATTGTATTTTTGCCTTTTCCAATAGCCTTCTTTACTTATAAGCTTAAATGTTGACTCTAAGGGAGTGTTAACTAGCATTAGCTTCTTGAAACTAGAATATAAACTCAATCGTACGATTCGAGAAGATTTCAGAATTCTTAGTCAAAAATTAAAATTAAATCTGTGCATTGTCAAAAATGCTACTTTATATCTAAGCTTAAATTTCGACTATAAGTAATTGTTAACTGGCTTTAGTTTCTTGAAACTAGAATATAAACACAATCGAAAGATTCAAGCAGAATTCAGAATTCTTCGTCAAAAATTAAAATTACACTTGTGCATTTTCAAATAACCTATTTTATGTCTAAGCTCAAATGTCGACTCTAAGGAAGTCTTATCTGGCTTTAGCTTCTTGGAACTAGAACCTAAATACAATCGTAAGATTCAAGAATTCAGAATTGCACGCCAAAAATTCAAATTATATTTTTGATTTTACAAATAACCTACTTTACGTCTAAGCTTAAATGTCGACTCTAAAGAAGTGTTAACTGGCTTTAGCTTCTTGGAACTAGAATATAAACACAATAGAAAGATTCGACGATAATTCAGAATTCCTAGTCAAAAATTAAAATTACATTTTTGGATTTTTAATAAATGTTACTTTATGTCTAAGCTTAAATGTCGACTCCAATGAAGTGTTAACTTGCTTTAGCTTCTTGGAACTAGAACGTAAACACAATTGTAAGATTCATTCAGAATTTAGAATTCCTCGTCAAAAATTTAAATTATATTTGTGCATTTTCAAATAACCAAACTTCACGTCTAAGCTTAAATGTTGACTCTAAGGAAGTCTTAACTGGCTTTAGCTTCTTGGAACTAGAACAGAAACACAATCTTAAGATTCAAGCAGAATTCAGAATTTATCATCAAAAATTCCAAATTATATTTATCAGTTTTAATATATTCTACTTTACGTCTAAGATTTTCGTATATGTCGACTATAAGGAAGAGTTAACTGACATTAGCTTTTTGGAACTAGAACAAAAACACAATTGTGAGATTCAATCAGAATTCAAAATTTATCGTCAAAAATTAATATTATATTTGTGCACTTTCAAATAACTTACTTTATGTCTAAGCTTATATGATGACTCTAAGAAAATGTTAACTGGCTTTAGCTTCTTGGAACTAGAAGATAAACATAATCGTTAGATTCAAGCAGAAATCAGAATTTCTCGTCAAAAATTAAAATTATATTTGTGCCTTTCCAAATAATATACTTTACGTCTAAGCTTACATGTCAACTCTAAGGAATTGTTAACTGGCTTTATCTTCTTGAAACTAGAATGTAAACACAATCGTAAGATTCGAGGAGAATTCAGAACTCCTAGTCAAAAATTAAAATTACATTTGTGCATTTTCAAAAATGCTACTTTTTGTCTAAGCTTAAATGTCGACTCTAAGAAGGTGTTAACTGGCTTTAGGTTCTTGGAAATGGTACATAAACACAATCATAAGATACAAGACGAATTCAGAATTTCTAGTCAAAAATTAAAATCATATTTGTGCGTTTTCAGATAACCTACTTTACGTCTAAACTTAAATGTCGACTCTAAGGACGTGTTAACTGGCCATAGCTTCTTGGAACTAGAATATAAAAACAATCGTAAGATATGAGGAGAATTCAAAATTCTTAGTCAAAAATTAGAATTACATTTGTGTGTTTTCAAATGACCTACTTTACGTCTAAGCTTAAATTTTGACTAAAAGGAAGTGTTAACTGGCTTTAGCTTGTTGGAACTAGAAGATAAACATAATCGTGAGGTTCAAGCACAAATCAGAATTTCTCGTCAAAAATTAAAATTTTATTAGTGCCTGTCCAAATAATATAATTTACCTCTAAGTTTACATGTCAACTATAAGGAATTGTTAACTGGCTTTGCCTTCTTGGAACTAGAATTTAAACACAATCGTAAGATTCGAGGAGAATACAGAATTCTTTGTCAAAAATTGAAATTACATTTGTGCATTTTCAAAAATGATGCTTTATTTTTAACCTTAAATGTTAAGTCTAAGAAGGTGTTAACTGGCTGTAGCCTGTTGGAACTAGAATATAAACACATTCGTAAGATTAAAGCATAATTCAGAATTCCTCGTCAAAAATTAAAATCATATTTTTGCGTTTTCAAATAACCTACTTCACGTTTAAGCTTAAATGTCAACACGAAGAAAGTGTTAACTAGCCTTAGCTTCTTGGAACGTGAATATAAAAACAATCGTAAGATCTGAGGAGAGTTCAAAATTCCTAGTCAAAAATTAAAATTACATTTGTGTGTTCTCAAATAACCTACTTTACGTCTAAGCTTAAATAACGACTCTAAGGGAGTGTTAATTAGCATTAGCTTCTTGGAACTAGAATATAAACTCAATCGTAAGATTCAAGGAAAATTCAGAATTC
Source organism: Artemia sp. Qi Xiang Cuo (assembly GCF_049724085.1). Classification (NCBI taxonomy): domain Eukaryota; kingdom Metazoa; phylum Arthropoda; class Branchiopoda; order Anostraca; family Artemiidae; genus Artemia; species Artemia sp. Qi Xiang Cuo. The sequence continues at coordinate 128,390 of NW_028300409.1, read as the reverse complement.
TTAGTCAAAAATTAAAATTACATTTTTGCATTTTCAAAGATAATACTTTTTGTCAAAGCGTAAATGTCGACTATTAGGAAGTTTTAACTGGCCTTAGCTTCTTGGAAATAGAAGATAATCACAATCGTAAGATTATAGTAGAATTCATAATTTCTCGTCAAAAATTAAAGTCATATTTGTGAGTTTTCAAATAACCTACTTTATGTCTAAGCTTAAATGTTGACTCTAAGGGAGGGTTAATTTGCAGTAGCCCATTGGAAATACATTATAAACACAGTCGTAAGATTCAAGCAGAATTCAGAAATCCTCTTCAAAAACTAAAATTATATTTGTACGTTTTTAAATAACCTAATTTATGTCTAATTCTAGCTCGTTGGAGCTAGAACATAAACACAATCGTAAGATTCAAGCAGAGTCAAGCAGAATTCAGAATTCCTTGTCAAAAATTAAAATTAAATTTGTACATTTTCAAAAATTTTCCTTTTTGTCTAAGCTTAAATGTCGACTCTAAGAAAGTGTTAACTGGCTTTAGCTTCTTGGAAATAGAACAAAAATACAACCGTAAGATTCAAGCATAATTCAAAGTTTCTCGTCAAAAATTAAAATTATATTTGTGCGTTTTCAAATAACCCACTTTACTTCTAAGCTTAAATGTCGACTGTAAGGAAGTGTTAACTGGCTTTAGTTTCTTGGAACTAGAATATAAACACAATCGTAAGATTTGAGGAGAATTCATAATTCCTAGTCAAAAATCAAAATTATATTTCTAAATTTTCAAAAATGCTACTTGATATCTAAGAAAGAGTTAACTGGCTTTAGCTTCTTAGAACTAGAACATAAACACAATTGTAAGATTCAACCAGAATTTAGAATTTTCTCGTCAAAAGTTTAAATTATATTTGTGCGTTTTCAAATAACCTACTTTACGTCTAAGCTTAAATGTTGACTCTAAGGAAGTTTTAACTGACTTTGGCTTCTTGAAATTATAACATAAACACAATCGTAAGATTTAAGCAGAATTCAGAATTTTTCGTCCAAAATTAAAATTACATTTCTGAGTTTTTCAATATCCTACTTTACTTCTAAGCTTAATTGTCGACTCTAAGGAAGTGTTAATTGGCTTTTGCTTCTTGGAACTAGAATACAAACACAATCGTAAGATTTGAGGAGAATTCAGAATTCCTAGTCAAAAATTAAAATTAAATTTGTGCATTGTCAAAAATGCTACTTTATATCTAAGCTTAAATTTCGACTATAAGTAAGTGTTAACTGGCTTTAGTTTCTTGAAAATAGAATATAAGCACAATCGAAAGATTCAAGCAGAATTCAGAATTTTTCGTCAAAAATTAAAATTACACTTGTGCATTTTCAAATAACCTATTTTATGTCTAAGCTCAAATGTCGACTCTAAGGAAGTCTTATCTGGCTTTAGCTTCTTGGAACTAGAACCTAAATACAATCGTAAGATTCAAGAATTCAGAATTGCACGCCAAAAATCAAAATTATATTTTTGATTTTACAAATAACCTACTTTACTTCTAAGCTTAAATGTTAACCCTAAGGGAGTGTTAACTAGCATTAACTTCTTGGAACTAGAATATAAACACAATAGAAAGATTTGACGATAATTCAGAATTCCTAGTCAAAAATTAAAATTACATTTTTTGATTTTTAATAAATGTTACTTTATATCTAAGCTTAAATGTCGACTCCAATGAAGTGTTAACTCGCTTTAGCTTCTTGGAACTAGAACGTAAACACAATTGTAAGATTCATTTAGAATTTAGAATTCTTCGTCAAAAATTTAAATTATATTTTTGCGTTTTCAAATAGCCAAACTTTACGTCTAAACTTAAATGTTTACTATAAGGAAATATTAATTGACTTTATCTTTTTGGAACTAGAACAACATCACAGTTGTAAGATTCAAGCGGAATTCAAAATTTCTCGTCAAAAATTAATATTATACTCGTTCATTTTCAAATAATTTACTTTACGTCTATGCTTAAATGATGACTATGAGGAAGTGTTAACTGGCTTTAGCTTGTTGGAACTAGAAGATAAACATAATCGTGAGATTCAAGCAGAAACCAGAATTTCTCGCCAAAAATTAAAATTATATTTGTGCCTTTCCAAATAATATACTTTACGTCTAAGCTTACATGTCAACTCTAAGGAATTGTTAACTGGCTTTATCTTCCTGAAACTAGAATGTAAACACAATCGTAAGATTCGAGGAGAATTCAGAACTCCTAATCAAAAATTAAAATTACATTTGTGCATTTTCAAAAAAGCTACTTTTTGTCTAAGCTTAAATGTCGACTCTAAGAAAATGTTAACTGGCTTTAGGTTCTTGGAAATGGTACATAAACACAATCATAAGATACAAGCAGAATTCAGAATTTCTCGTCAAAAATTAAAATCATATTTGTGAGTTTTCAGATAGCCTACTTTACGTCTAAACTTAAATGTCGACTCTAAGGACGTGTTAACTGGCCATAGCTTCTTGGAACTAGAATATAAAAACAATCGTAAGATCTGAGGAGAATTCAAAATTCTTAGTCAGAAATTAGAATTACATTTGTTTGTTTTCAAATGACCTACTTTACGTCTAAGCTTAAATTTCGACTAAAAGGAAGTGTTAACTGGCTTTAGCTTGTGGGAACTAGAAGATAAACATAATCGTGAGATTCAAGCAGAAATCAGAATTTCTCGTCAAAAATTAAAATTCTATTAGTGCCTGTCCAAATAATATACTTTACCTCTAAGTTTACATGTCAACTCTAAGGAATTGTTAACTGGCTTTGCCTTCTTGGAACTAGAACGTAAACACAATCGTAAGATTCGAGAAAAATTCAGAATTCCTAGGCAAAAATTAAAATTGCATTTGTGCATTTTCAAAAATTCTACTTTTTGTTTAACCTTAAATGTCAACTCTAAGAAAGTGTTAACTGGCTGTAGCTTCTTGGAACTAGAACATAAGCACATTCGTAAGATACAAGCAGAATTCAGAATTTCTCGTCAAAAATTAAAATCATATTTTTGCGTTTTCAGATAACCTACTTTACGTCTAAGCTTAAATGTCGAATCTAAGGAAGTGTTAACTGGCCTAAGCTTCTTGGAACTAGAATATAAAAACAATCGTAAGATCTGAGGAGAGTTCAAAATTTCTAGTCAAAAATTAAAATTACATTTGTGTGTTTTGAAATGACCTACTTTACGTCTAAGCTTAAATGTCAACTCTAAGGAAGTGCTAACTGGCTTTAGCTTCTTGGAACTAGAACATAAGCACAATCGTAAGATTTAAGTAGAATTCGGAATTCCTCGTCAATAATTAAAGTCATATTTGTGAGTTTTCAAATAACCTACTTTAGGTCTAAGCTTAAATGTCGACTCTAAGGAAGTGCTAATTGGCTTTAGCTTCTTGGAACTAGAATATAAACACAATCGTAAGGTTCGAGGAGAATTCAGAATTCCTAGTCAAAAATTAAAATTACATTTTTGCAATTTCAAAGATGCTACTTTTTGTCAAAGCGTAAATGTCGACTCTAAGGAAGTGTTAACTGGCTTTAGCTTCTTGGAAATAGAAGATAAACACAATCGTAAGATTATAGTAGAATTCATAATTTCTCGTCAAAAATTAAAGTCATATTTGTGAGTTTTCAAATAACCTACTTTATGTCTAAGCTTAAATGTTGACTCTAAGGAATGGTTAACTGGCTTTAGCTCCTTGGAACTAGAACACAATCGTAAGATTCAAGCAGAGTCAAGCAGAATTCAGAATTCCTTGTCAAAAATTAAAATTACATTTGTGCATTTTCAAAAATGCTACTTTTTCTCTAACCTTAAATGTCGACTCTAAGAAAGTGTTAACTGGCTTTAGTTTCTTGGAAATAGGACATAAACACAATCCTAAGATTCAAGCAGAAGTCAGAATTTCTCATCAAAAATTTAAATCATATTTGTGCGTTTTCAAATAACCTACTTTTCGTATAAGCTTAAATGTTGACTCTAAGAAAGTGTTAACTGACTTAAGCTTTTTGTAACTAGAAAATAAACACAATCGTAAGATTCAAGCAGAATTCAGAATTTGTCATCAAAAATTAAAATTTTATTTGTGCGTTTTCAAATAACCTACTTTATGTCTGAGCTTAAGTGTCGATTCTAAGGGCTTTAGCTTCTTGAAACTAGAGCGTAAACACAGTCTTAAGATTCAATCTGAATTCAGAATTTGTCGTCAAAAGTTAAAATTACATTTGTGCATTTTCAAAAATGCTTATTTTTGTCTAAGCCTTAATGTCGACTCTAAGAAAGAGTTAACTGGCTTTAGCTTCTTAGAACTAGAACATAAACACAATTGTAAAATTCCAGCAGAATTCAGAGTTTTTCATCAAAAATTAAAATTATATTTGTGCGTTTTCAAATAACCCACTTTACGTCTAAGCTTAAATGCCGACTCTAAGGAAGTGTTAACTGGCTTTAATTTATTGGAACTAGAATATAAACACAATCGTAAGATTCGAGGAGAATTCATAATTCCTAGTCAAAAATCAAAATTATATTTCTAAATTTTCAAAAATGCTACTTGATATCTAAGTTTAAATGTCGACTCTAAGAAAGTGTTAACTGACTTTAGCTTCTTAGAACTAGAACATAAACATAATTGAAAGATTCGAGGAGAATTCAGAATTTCTAGTCAAAAATTAAAATTACATTTGTACATTTTCAAAAATGTTACTTTATGACTAAGCTTAAATGTCGACTTTAAGGAAGTTTTAACTGGCTTTAGCTTTTTGGAGCTAGAACATAAGCACAGTCGTAAGATTCAAGCAGAATTCATAATTTCTCGTCAAAAATCAATATTTTTGCGTTTTCAAAACACCTTCTTTACGTCTAAGCTTAAATGTCGACTCCAAGCTAGTGCTAATTTGCTTTAGCTTCTTGGAACTAGAACATAAACACAATTGAAAGATTCAACCAGAATTTAGAATTTTCTCGTCAAAAGTTTAAATTATATTTGTGCGTTTTCAAATAACCTACTTTACGTCTAAGCTTAAATGTTGACTCTAAGGAAGTGTTAACTGACTTTGGCTTCTTGAAACTAGAACATAAATGAACATAAACACAATCGTAAGATTGAAGCAGAATTGAGAAATTCTCTTCCAAAATTAAAATTATATTTCTGCGTTTTTCAAATAGCCTACTTTACGTCTAAGCTTAAATGTTGACTCTAAGGAAGTGTTAATTGGCTTTAGCTTCTTGGAACTAGAATATAAACACAATCGTAAGATTTGAGGAGAATTCAGAATTCTTAGTCAAAAATTAAAATTAAATCTGTGCATTTTCAAAAATGCTAATTTATATCTAAGCTTAAATTTCGACTATAAGTAATTGTTAACTGGCTTTAGTTTCTTGGAACTAGAATATAAACACAATCGTAAGATACAAGCAGAATTCAGAATTCCTCGTAAAAATTAAAATTACATTTGTGTATTTTCAATTAACCTATTGTATGTCTAAGCTTAAATGTTGACTCTAAGGAAGTCTTAACTGGCTTTAGCTTCTTGGAACTAGAACCTAAATACAATCGTAAGATTCAAGAATTCAGAATTGCACGCCAAAAATCAAAATTATATTTTTGATTTTACAAATAACCTACTTTACGTCTAAGCTTAAATGTCGACTCTAAGGAAGTGTAACTGGCTTTGGATTTTTAATAAATGTTACTTTATGTCTAAGCTTAAATGTCGACTCCAATGAAGTGTTAACTTGCTTTAGCTTCTTGGAACTAGAACGTAAACACAATTGTAAGATTCAATCAGAATTTAGAATTCCTCGTCTAAGCTTAAATGTTGAATCTAAGGAAGTCTTAACTGGCTTTAGCTTCTTGGAACTAGAACAGAAACACAATCTTAAGATTCAAGCAGAAATCAGAATTTATCGTCAAAATATTAAAATTATAGCTGTGTGTTTTCAAAAACCAACTTCACGTCTAAGCTTAAATGTCGACTCTAAGGAAGTTTTAACTGGCTTTAGCTTCTTGGAACTAGAACAGAAACACAATCTTAAGATTCAAGCAGAATTCAGAATTTATCATCAAAAATTCCAAATTATATTTATCAGTTTTAATATATTCTACTTTACGTCTAAGCTACAATGTCGACTATAATGAAGAATTAACTGACTTTAGCTTCTTGGAACTAGAACAAAATCACAATTGTAAGATTCAAGCAGAATTCAAAATTTTTCGTCAAAAATTAATATTATATTTGTGCGTTTTCAAATAACTTACTTTACGTCTAAGCTTAAATGACGACTCTAAGGAAATGTTAACTGGCTTTAGCTTCTTGGAACTAGAAGATAAACATAATCATTAGATTCAAGCAGAAATCAGAATTTCTCGTCAAAAATTAAAATTATATTTTTGCCTTTCCAAATAATATACTTTACATCTAAGCTTATATGTCAACTCTAACGAATTGTTAACTGGCTTTATCTTCTTGAAACTAGAATGCAAACACAATCGTAAGATTCGAGGAAAATTCAGAATTCCTAGTCAAATATTAAAATTACATTTGTGCATTTTCAAAAAAGCTACTTTTTCTCTTAGCTTAAATGTCGACTCAAAGAAAGTGTTAACTGGCTTTAGGTTCTTGGAAATAGAACAAAAGCACAATCGTAAAATTCATGTAGAATTCAGATTTTCTCGTTAAAAGTAAAAATTATATATTTGCCTCTCCAAATAGGCAACTTCACGTCTAAGATTAAATGTCAACTCTAAGAAAGTTTTAACTGGCTTCAGCTTCTAGGAACTAGAATATAAAAACAATCGTAAGATCTGAGGAGAGTTCAAAATTTCTTGTCAAAAATTAAAATTACATTTGTGTGTTTTCAAATGACCTACTTTACGTCTAAGCTTAAATGTCAACTCTAAGGAAGTGCTAACTGGCTTTAGCTTCTTGGAACTAGAACATAAGCACAATCGTAAGATTTAAGTAGAATTCGGAATTCCTCGTCAATAATTAAAGTCATATTTGTGAGTATTTATATAACCTACTTTACGTCTATGCTTAAACATCCACTATAATGATGTGTTAAGTGGCTTTAGCTTCTCGGAACAATATTAAGACAGTCATAAGATTTAACAAAATTTCAGAATTTCAAGGCAAATACTAAAGTTGCATTTATACAATTTCAAAGACTCTACTTTATGTCTAAGCTTAAATAATGACTTTAAGAAATTGTTAACTGGCTTTAGCTTCTTGGAAATAGAACAAAAACACAATCGTAAGATTTCTCGTCAAAAATTAAAGTCATATTTGTGAGTTTTCAAATAACCTACTTTATGTCTAAGCTTAAATGTCGACTCTAAGGAAGTTCTAACTGGCTTTAGCTTATTGGAACTAGAATATAAACACAATCGTAAGATTCAAGCAGAATTTAGAATTTCTCGTCAAAAATTAAAATTGTATTTGTGCGTTTTCAAATAACCTAATTTATGTCTAAGCTTAAATGTTGACTCTAAGGAATGGTTAACTGGCTTTAGCTCCTTGGAACTAGAACACAATCGTAAGATTCAAGCAGAGTCAAGCAGAATTCAGAATTCCTTGTCAAAAATTAAAATTACATTTGTGCATTTTCAAAAATGCTACTTTTTCTCTAACCTTAAATTTCGACTCTAAGAAAGTGTTAACTGGCTTTAGTTTCTTGGAAATAGGACATAAACACAATCCTAAGATTCAAGCAGAAGTCAGAATTTCTCATCAAAAATTTAAATCATATTTGTGCGTTTTCAAATAACCTACTTTTCGTATAAGCTTAAATGTTGACTCTAAGAAAGTGTTAACTGGCTTAAGCTTTTTGTAACTAGAAAATAAACACAATCGTAAGATTCAAGCAGAATTCAGAATTTGTCGTCAAAAATTAAAATTTTATTTAAGCGTTTTCAAATAACCTACTTTATGTCTGAGCTTAAGTGTCGACTCTAAGGACTTTAGCTGGCTTTAGCTTCTTGAAACTAGAACGTAAACACAGTCTTAAGATTCAATCTGAATTCAGAATTTGTCGTCAACAGTTAAAATTACATTTGTGCATTTTCAAAAATGCTACTTTTTGTCTAAGCCTTAATGTCGACTCTAAGAAAGAGTTAACTGGCTTTAGCTTCTTAGAACTAGAACATAAACACAATTGTAAGATTCAAGCAGAATTAAGAGTTTCTCATCAAAAATAAAATTGTATTTGTGCGTTTTCAAATAACCCACTTTACTTCTAAGCTTAAATGTCGACTGTAAGGAAGTGATACCTGGCTTTAGTTTCTTGGAACTAGAATATAAAAACAATCGTAAGATTCGAGGAGAATTCATAATTCCTAGTCAAAAATCAAAATTATATTTCTAACTTTTCAAAAATGCTACTTGATGTCTAAGTTTAAATTTCGACTCTAAGAAAGAGTTAACTGGCTTTAGCTTCTTGGAACTAGAATAAAAACACAATTGAAAGATTCAAGGAGAATTCAGAATTTCTAGTCAAAAATTAAAATTACATTTGTGCGTTTTCAAATAGCCTGCTTTACGTCTAAGCTTTAATGTCAACTCTAAGAAAGTGTTAACTGACTTTAGCTTCTTGGAAATAGAACATAAACACAATCTTAAGATTCGAGGATAATTCAGAATTCCTATTTAAAAATTAAAATTACATTTGCGCATTTTCAAAAATAATACGTTATGTCTAAGTTTAAATGTCGACTCTAAGGTAGTGTTAACTGGCTTTTGCTTCTTGGAACTAGAAAATGATTACAGTCTTAAGATTCAAGCAGAATTCGGAATTTCTCGTCAAATATTAAAATTATATTTGTGCGTTTTCAAACAACCTACTTTTCTTCTAAGCCTTAATGTCAGCTCTAAGGAAGTGTTAACTGGCTTTAGTTTCTTGGAACTAGAATATAAACACAATCATAAGATTCAAGCAGAATTCAGAATTCCTAGTAAAAAATTTAAATTGCATTTGTGCATTTTCATAAATGCTACTTTATGTCTAAGCTTAAGGGTCGACTCTAAGGAAGTGTTAACTGGCTTTAGCTTCTTGGAACTAGAACGTGAACACAATCGTAAGATTGAAGCAGAATTCAGAATTTTGTGTCAAAAATTAAAATTGTATTTGTGTTTTATCAAATAACCTACTTTACGTCTTAGCTTAAATCTCGACTCAAAGGAAGTGTTAACTCGCTTTAGCTTCTTGGAACTAGAATATAAACACAATCGAAAGATTCAAGGAGAATTGAAAATCCCTAGTTAAAAATTAAAATTACATTTGGGCATTTTCAAAAATGCTACTTTATGTCTAAGCCTAAATGTCTTAAAGCTAGTCTCAACTACCTTTAGCTTCTTGGAACTAGAATGTAAGACTCAAGCAGAATTCAGAATTTCTCATCAAAAATTAAAATTATATTTGTTCATTTTCAAATAACCTACTTTACGTCTAAGCTAAAATGTCGACACTAACAAAGTGTTAACTGGCTCTAGCTTCTTGGAACCAGAACATAAACACATTCGTAAGATTCAGGCAGACTTCAGAATTTCTAGTCAAAAATTAAAATTACATTTGTGCGTTTTCAAGAAGCCTACTTTTCGTCTAAGATTTATTGTCGGCTGTAAGGAAGTGTTAACTGGCTTTAGTTTTCTTGGAACTAGAATATAAACACAATCATAAGATTCGAGGAGAATTCAGAATTCCTAGTGAAAAATTAAAATTATATTTTTGCATTTTTAACTATGCTACTTTACGTCTAAGCTTAAATGTTAAGTTTAAGGATGTGTTAACTGGCTGTAGTCTCTTGGAACTAGATCATAAACACAATTGTAAGATTTAAGCAGAATTCAGAATTCCTCGTCAAAAATTAAAATTATATTTTTGCGTTTTCAATTAACCTACTTTACGTCTAAGCTTAAATGTCGATCCTTAGGATGTGTTAACTGGCTTTAGCTTGTTGGACCTAGAACATAAACACAATCGTAAAATTCAAGCAGAATTTAGAATTTCTCGTCAAAAATTAAAATTATATTTGTGCCTTTTAAAATAACCTACTTTATGTCTAAGCTTAAATTTTGACTATAAGGAAGTGTTAACTGGCTTTAGCTTCTTGGAACTAGAATATAAACACAATCGTAAGATTCGAGGATAATTCAGAATTCCTATTTAAAAATTAAAATTACATTTGCGCATTTTCAAAAATAATACGTTATGTCTAAGCTTAAATGTCGACTCTAAGGTAGTGTTAACTGGCTTTTGCTTCACAGTCTTAAGATTCAAGCAGAATTCAGAATTTCTCGTCAAATATTAAAATTATATTATAAAATATTAATATTAAAATTAAATATTAAAATTAAATTATATTATAGTTTATTGGAAGTAGAATATAAAACAATCTTAAGATTCGAGAAGAATTCTGAATTCCTAATCAAAAATTAAAACTACATTTGTGCATTTTCAAAAATCCTATTTTACGTCTAAGCTTAAATGTCGACTCTAAGAAGTCTTAACTGGAACTAGTTCCAAGTGCTTCTTGGAATTTAGAACATAAACACAATCGTAAGATTCAATCAGAATTCAGAATTTCTCGTCAAAAATTAAAATTACATTTGTACATTTTCAAAAATCCTACTTTACGTCTCGACGTACATGTCGACTCTAAAGAAGTGGAAACTGGCTTTAGCTTCTTTGAGTAATTAAATAAAAAAAAAGTTTTTTTAACCGAAAGTAGGAACAACGTTAAAACTTAAAACTAACAGAAATTATTCCGTATTTGAAAGGGGCTGTCCCCTCCTCAACGCCTCGCTCTTTACGCTAATGTTGTTTATTGTTACAAAAAAATAAGAGTTGTGAGAAAGTCAAACTTTAGTAAAAGAGCGAGGTATTGAGAAGGGGACAACCCCTTTCAAATATGGAATAATTTCTTAACGTTTCATGCTATACGTCGCTTCTTACTTTCAGTTAAAAAAACTTGTTTTTTTTATTTAATTTTTGAACGTTTTTGAATTAATCTAGGTTTTGATTTTGGCTCACCGTACATGAATAATTAAAACAAAATTTGCATATTAGTTTTACGAGGTATGGGCTAGGGGGTGAACCCCATCATACACGAAATATTTTTTGTTCGTTTCAAGTTTTGATTTTACTCCTTATTTTCAGTTGGAAAACTTGATTGTTTATTATATTTAATTTCTGATCTTTTTTTAAAATAATGTTGGGAAATCCGACACCCCTGTCACAGCAATGTCCCTGCCCCCCGGAAACCTTAGTTACTGGACAGCTCCTGCCCCATTACCCCCGCTACACCCACTCCCGCACTACCAGAAGAAATCCCCCCTGAAAACGTCTGTATACTTCCTAATAACCAATACGATTTGTTAACATTGGGTACAGTTCACAAATTTCAGCCCTCCCCCCGGGGACTTCGGGGAATTAAGTCATCCTAAAGGACATAGTTATCATAGTTTCAACCCTGCTGAACAAAATGGCTCTCTCAAAATTTTGATCAGGTGACTTTTGGAAAAAAAATGAGCGTGGGAGGGGGCCTAGTTGCCATCCATTTTTTGGTCACTTGAAAAGGGAACTAGAACTTTTAATTTCCGTTTCAATAAGTCCTCCAACCATATTATAGGACCACTGTGTCGATACGAAAAACCCTGGAAAAAAAAATAAAATAAAAATAAAAAATAAACACGCATCCGTGATCTTTCTTCTGGCAAAAAAAGCAAAATTCCACATTTTTGTAGATAAGAGCTTGAAACCTCTATAGTAGGGCTCTGTGATACGCTGAATATGATGGTGTGATTTTCATTAAGGTTTTATAACTTTTAGGGGGGTATTTCCTCCATTTTCCGAAAATCAGCCAAATTTTCTCAGGCACGTAACTTTTGATGGGTAGGACTAAACTATATATTTAAAATCAGCATTGAAATCTGATTCTTTTGATGTATCTATTGGTATCAAAAACACGTTTTCTAGAGTTTCAGTTATCAATGAGCCGGGTCGCTCCTTACTTACAATTCATTAACTCGAACTCTTTGAACACAATCGCATGACTCGAATAGAATTCAGAATGTCTCTTCAAAAATAAAGATCATATTTGTACATTTTCAAACATCTTACTTAGCTTCTAGGTTTACCAGTTCACTTTAAGCAAGTTTTAAAAGGCTATAGCTTCTTGGAACTAAAATATAAACGCAAATGTAACTTAAGGACTCTTCTTCAAAAATTGTGTCAAAAATTAAAATTACATTTGTGATTTTGTCAAAATCCTGCTTTATGTCTAGGTTTACATGTCGTCTCTAGGAGAATGTTAACTTGCTTTTTCTTCATGGAACTAAAGTATAAGAATAATCGTAAGATTCGAGCATAATTCCATATTTGTCCTAGAAAATAAAAATTACATTTGTGTATTTTCATAAATCTCACTTAACGTTTCTAGCTTTATAAGTCAAATCCAGGGAAGTATTAACTACTTTTTCTTCTTGGAACTAAAATATAAACTCAATCGTAGTTTTCAGCCAAAATTTAGGACTTTTCTTAAAAAATTGAGTCAAAAATTAAAATTACATTTGTTATTTTTTCAAAATCCTGCTATATGTCTAGGTTTACATGTCGACTCTAAATGAAATTTCAACTTGCTTTACCTTCATGGAGCTAAAGTATAAGCATAATCATAAGATTCAATCAGAATTCCTAATTTGTCGTAGAAAATAAAAATTAAATTTCTGCATTTTCAAAAATCTCACTTTACGTTTCCAGCTTTACATTTCGAGCTTCCAGGCAAGTGTTAACTGCTTTAGCTTCTTGAAACTAAAATATAAACTCAGTCGTAGCTTTCGATGAAAATTTAGGACTTTTCTTAAAAAATTAAGTCAAAAATAAAAATTATATTTTGTAATTTTTTGAAAATCCTACTTTATGTCTAGGTTTACATGTCGTCTCTAATGAATTGTCAACTTGCTTTACCTTCATGGAGCTAAGGTATAAGCATAATCATAAGATTCAATCAGAATTCCTAATTTGTCGTTGAAAATAAAAATTACATTTGTCCATTTTAAAAAATCCCACTTTATGTATCGAGCATTACAAGTCAAACCCAGGGAAGTGTCAACTGCCTTATATTCTTGAAACTAAAATATAAACTCAGTCGTAGCTTTCGATGAAAATTTAGGACTTTTCTTAAAAAATTAAGTCAAAAATAAAAATTATATTTTGTAATTTTTTGAAGATCCTACTTTATGTCTAGGTTTACATGTCGTCTCTAAGGAATTGTCAACTTGCTTTATCTTCATGGAACTAAAGTATAAGCATAATCGTAAGATTCAATCAGAATTCCTAATTTGTCGTAGAAAATAAAAATTACATTTGTGCATTTTCAAAAATCCTACTTTACGTTTCTAGCTTTCTATTTCAAATGCAAGAAAGTGTTAAATGGATTTAGCTTCATGGAACTAAAATTTAAACACACTTGTAACACTCGAGCAAAATTTACAATTTCTCGTAAAATTATGTTAGAATTAAAATTACATTTATGTAATTTCAAAAATCATCCTTTATTTCTAGGTTTATTTGTCGACTCTAAGGAGGTTGTAAATGGTTTTAGCTTTTAGAGCTAAAATATAAACACAATCGCAAGATTTGAGCAGAATTTTGAACTTGTCGTCAAAACTCAATTCAAAAATTTAATTTAAATATGTGTATTTTCAAAATTCCTATAAATAGACATACATGATTATATCTAGTAGATATATTTTAAGCAAAGTCTCTTTTAATGTATTGTTTATAGGAATATCTCAAGTTTCACTATTTAAAACACGGTCTCTATTTAAGTATTGTTTATAGAAATATGTTCAGTTTCTCTATTTAAAGCAAGGTCTCGACTTATCTCTATTTTAATGCATAAATAGAGACCTTGCTTTAAATAAAAAATTTTGAGATATTTCTATAAGCCCAATTTACAATAACTTAGTATTAAAAGATTCAAAAAATATTTTTCCTCAGATTAAGTTCAGATCATCTGACATCAATTTTAATTAAAAATCAGGTCAGTAGGCAAGCTAGTTCAACCGGTAAACAGAGAAGTCATGCCCAGTATTTGCTGAATGGTCTTTCATTTACTCTGTATTCGTTTTCCTTTGTTTGATTTAGTGTTTCATTTGCTTTGTTTGGGTTTACTTAAATTTTCATTTCTTAGCACCGAAGACGGCTTTGCGTAGGTCCTTGCCGAAAGATATGCTTTTGTCCTATTCACTTCTTATCTGTCCATTGGCTGATATATTCTTCTTTTTCTTGATTATTAAATCGTACTATTTACATACTTTTTGGTCTTGTTTGTCATGCGTATGTATAGCCAGTGTGGTCTTAGGAAATATTTAAATTTAAATCTTATTACATTAGAAATGTCATTCACCACTAGAAAAAGTATCCCACTCACAACATTGATTGGTTGGATGGAATTGGGGACTAAAATACTAAAAATCAGTTATCATTTCATAATTTAATAATTTTTTAGGGGTAAAAACTTGTTTTTTGGTACCGTATGTCAATGGCTTTAAAGTGACTGGCTGTCTCAGAATTTTTTCTCAGAAGTATATTGACTTGTTTCGGGTTTAAGTTGTTTAATGCAACAATATGGTTTGACTTGGCACTTTATTTTGATGTAAAATATAATTATGAATTCTGAAAGGCCCTATACCAAAATGATGCAGTTAATGGGTCAATGCAATCTACCCTGGGAGAGACGGTAAAAAATCTAAATATCCACACACTCGTAACCAGTCATGTTTTTACAAATGGGGGCTTGAAAACCTTCTGTAAGGTTCTAAGACATAGTAAACTTTTCGTGAACATCCCGCTTATACAAGTTATACCTCTTTTCCTAAGACTGTAGGAGCTTTAAGCTCAAAACAATTGATGGATAACCTTAAACTAAAGGATTTCCCATAGTTAGAATCCGAATACCAAAAAGGCTTTTTCTTACACGTTTAATTCCTTGTTTTACATACAGAATCGCAATTTTTGTTCTACCCTTAACTTTATTAGATACTAAATTTTGTTCACCCTGAATGAAAGACTAACTGTTGCCAACTGCTATTACCATAAACCACTACTAACCTTACATTACTGATCGTTCCTTACTGTGAACTGTTTGAAAAGTTGATGCAGTTGTTCTCCATAATAGACTAATAAAGTCAAAATGTTGTCATACAGAAGTGATGCCATATATGACTAATTTACAATATCGAAAATGTTTCGATATTGGAAAATATCTTGATATTTCGATGTAGAATTTGCTCTCAAAAGTTTGAGCTGTGATTCTGGATGTGAAAAAAAGTCTCGACATATTCTGGAAATTTTTATATTTGCTCAAAAAATCATGAATCAGACTTTGTATTAAACAGTGGTGTATCTTAGGGGCAGGCAACCTACTTCATATTTGAGAAGCTTTCTGTCAGTCCAAGCATTGATGAAAGTCTTAGCTTTCATTTCAAAAAGTTTTTTTTTTCAATTTAGTTTTTCAAAGGAGCAAATTGTCTGAAATGTTATTTCATGTCTCATCTCTATGCGATTTCCAATTTGTTTGGTCTGGGAAAATATTTTGTTCTGTTGATAAGCAATTGATAAGTAATGATGACAGACGTTCGTTATTCGTCTGTTTTAAACGAATAAAAATATGTTTATTTCATTAAAGATAGGAAAAAAATAGAAATGATAAACAAGAACAAAGTTTAAGCAACCGACTTGTTTTATTTTCTAAAGTCATGTCTACCCATTGCAGTTCTGAAACTTGTGTTGCTATTATTTTATTTGAAAAGAGTGATACTTATGAATTACCATCTATGATAACCATTATAATTATCATTTCAATGTGTATACGAATAATCAAACGGGATAAATCAAACCTACTGTTTTGCCAAAAAGTTTGTTATCAAACAATTCGTGGTAACGAACTGTAAGTAAGTAGCGACCCGGCTCAATAGTAACCAAAACTCTAAAAACCGGAATTTTGATACCCATACATACATCAATAGACTCATATTTTTATACTGATTTCAAATATATAAGTTTCATTAGGTTTAATTTTACCCATCAAAAGTTACGTGCCTGAGAAAATTTCCCTTATTTTCGATAAAAGGAGGAAACACCCCCAAAACGTCATAAAACTTTAATGAAAATCACACCATCGGATCCAGCGTATCAGAAAACGCTGCTGCGGAAGTTTCAAGCTCCTATCTGCAAAAATGTGGAATTTTGTATTTTTTCAAACAGTTCGTGGTAACGAACTGTAAAGGAGCGACCCGGCTCAATGGTAACCGAAACTCTAGAAAACGGGATATTGACCAATAGATACATCAAAAGAATCAGATTTTAATACTGATTTCAAATATATAAGTTTGATCAAGTTTAGAGCTACCCATCAAAAGTTACGCGCCTGAGAAAATTTGGCTGATTTTCAAAAAAAGGGGGAAAGACCCCCTAAAAGTTATAGAACCTTAAAGAAAATCACACCATCATATTCAGCGTATCAGAGAACCCTACTGTAGAGGTTTCAAGCTCCTATCTACAAAATGTGGATTTTTGCTTTTTTTGCCAGAAGAAAGATCACGGATGCGTGTTTATTTGTTTATTTATTTATTTGTGTGTTTTTTTGTTTGTTTTTTTTCCCATGAGTGATCGTATCGACCTAGTGGTCCTAGAATATCGTGAGAGGGCTCATTGGAACGGAAATTGAAAGTTCTAGTGACATTTTTAAGTGACCAAAAAAAATGGAGGGCAACTAGGCCCCCTCCCACGCTTATGTTTTTACCAAAGTCACCCGATCAAAATTTTGAGATAGCCATTTTGTTCAGCATGGTCTAAAATATGATAAATATGTCTTTTGGGATGACTTAATCCCCCGAAGTACCCAGAGGGAGGGCTAAAAGATATGAACTTTACCCAATGTTAACATATAGTATTGGTTATTCGGAAGTATACAGAAGTTTTCAGGAGGTTTTTTTCTGCTAGGGGGAGGGACGGGTGGGTCGAGGGTTATGTTGGAGGATCTGTTCATGAAGGAAGTTTTAATGTGGGAAGGGAAATCGCCATGAAGGGGGCGCCGGAATTCCAAGCATTATTTATTGGTAATTGTGAAGTATACAACCATATTCAGGAATGATTTATTCTGGAGGGGGGGGGCGAGAGGAGGGCGTTACTCGGGAGAATATTTCCGTGGAGGATGTTCCTTTGGGGTAAGGGACATTTCTATGAAGGGGGTGCCGGATTTCCAAGCATTATTTAAAAAACGATCAGAAATTAAATAAAAAAAAAGCAAGTTTTTTCAACTGAAATGTAAGAAGGAATATTAGAACTTAAAACGAACAGAAATTATAACGTATGTGAGGGAGTTCTCCCCCAAGTCAATACCTCGCTCTTTACGCTACAGTTTTTTTTTAGTGCTTTCAAAAGAGCTATCTCTTCTAATTAAACGGCCTTTGTGATTCAGGGGTTTCTTAATACAATTTTTTTTTTAAATTTTAACGTAAAGAGCGTGTTATTGACTAAGCCCACAACCCCCTCATATACGTAATAACATATACGTAAAAAAAAAAAACAATAAAAAAACAAGCGATACGGCTCAATAGTAATCGAAACTTTTAAAAACGGAATTTTGATGTCAATAAATGTATCAAAAGAATGTGTTTATAATGCTGATTCTAAATATATAAATTTTATTAAGTTTAGTATTACTCATCAAAGGCTACAAACCTGAGGAAATTTACTCAATTTTTTAAAGAGGGGGGAAACATCCCATACAAGTGAAAGAATTTTAATGAAAATCACAACTTCAGATTCAGCGTATCAGAAAACCCTATTACACAGGTTTCAAGCTCATATCTGCAAAAATCTGCAACTTTGAATTTTTGCCAGAAGAAACATATACGAATATAGAAGTTAGTTACGTAAGTTAATTTGTAAAGACATTCATTTAGCAAAAGAAAAGTAAAATTTTTATGCAAATAAAAGCTGCATTAACTAAAAAATGATCAGAAATTAAATAAAAAAAACAAGTTTTTTAAACTGAAAGTAAGGTGCGACATTGAAACTTAAAACGAACAGAAATTATTCCGTATATGAAAGGGGCTGTCCCCTCCTCAACGCCTCGCTCCTTATTCCGTATATGAAATGGGCTGTCCCCTCCTCAACGCCTAGCTCTTTACGCTAAAGTTTTTTATTGTTTTAAAAAAGTTGTGAGACAGAGTCAAACTTTAGCGTAAAGAGCGAGGCGTTGAGGAGGGTACAGCCCATTTCATATACGGAATAAAGAGCGAGGCGTTGAGGAGGGGACAGCCCCTTTCATATACGGAATAATTTCTGTTCGTTTTAAGTTTCAATGTCGCACCTTACTTTCAGTTTAAAAAACTTGTTTTTTTTATTTAATGTCAGAAGAAAGATCACGGATCTGTGTTTATTTGTTTTTTTTCCCAGGGGTGATCGTATCGATCGAGTGGTCATAGAATATCGTAATAGGGCTCATTTGAACGGAAATTAAAAGTTCTAGTGCCCTTTTTGAGTGACCGGAAAAATTGGAGGGCAACTTGGCCCCCTCCCATGCTCAATTTTTCCCCGAAGTCACCCAATCAAAATTTTGAGATAGCCATTTTGTTTAGCATAGTCGAAAATCTAATAAATATGTCTTTGAGGATGAGTTAATTCCCCACAATTTCCGGGAGAAGGGCTGGAAGTTATGAACTTTGCCCATTGTTTACATATAGTAAACAATGGGAAGTATAACGACGTTTCCAACAATGGTTAATGGGAAGTATAAAGACGTTTCAGAAGGGATTTTTTTATGATGGGGAAGGGGGGTGTAGGAGGAGGGGGTTACGGGGAAGGATCCTTTCATGGAGGATGTTTCCTTGGTGGAAGGGACATTTTTATGAAGGAGGCGCCTGATTTCACAGAATTTTTTAAAAAACGATCAAAAATTAAATAAGAAAAACTAGTTTTTTCAACTGAAAGTAAGAAACAGCTTTAAAACTTAAAAAGAACAGAAACTATTATACATATGAGGGGGTTCACCCCGTAATTAATACCTCGCCCATTACGCTAAAGTTTTTTTTAGTACTTTCAAAAGAGTTATCTATTCTAATTAACCAGCCTTTGTGATTCAGGGGCTTGTGATTCGCACAAAATTCGACCTTTAGCGTAAAGAGCGAGGTATTAACTAGGGAGCAAACTCCCTAATATACGTAATAAAAACATATGAATATAGAAATTCGTTACGTAAGTTAATTCGTAAGTAACGTCTGAACAAAATTTCAAGAGAGCCAATTAGCCAAAAAAAAGGAAAATTAATATGCGAATTTCGTTTTAATTATTCATGTACGGTGAGCCAAAATCAAAGCTGCATTAATTCAAAAATGTTCAGAAATTAACTAAGAAAAATAAGTTTTATTAACTGAAAGTAAGGAGCGACATTAAAACTTAAAACGAACAGAAATTATTCCGTATATGAAAGGGGCTGTCCCCTCCTCAACGCCTCGCTGTTTACGCTAAAGTTTTTTATTGTTTTAAAAAATAAAATTGTGAAACAGAATCAAACTTTAGCGTAAAGATTAAGGCGTTGAGCCGGGGACAGCCCCTTTCATATCCGGAATAATTTCTGTTCGTTTTAATGTTGCTCTTTACTTTCAGTTGAAAAAACTAGTTTTTTTTTATTTAATTTCTGATCGTTTTTCAAATAATGCTGTGAAATCCGGCGTCCCCTTCATAGAAATGTCCTTTCCACCAAGGAAACATCCTCCATGGAAGGATCCTCCACCGTAACCCCCTCCTCCGACACCCCCCTTCCCCATCATAAAAAAAATCCCTCCTGAAACGTCTTTATACATCCCATTAACCAATACTATATGTAAACAATGGGCAAAGCTCATAACTTCCAGCCCTTCCCCCGAGAACTGTGGGGGATTAAGTCATCCTCAAAGACATATTTATTAGATTTTCGACTATGCTGAACAAAATGGCTATTTCAAAATTTTGATTGGGTGACTTTGGGAAAAAATGAGCGTGGGAGGGTCCAAGTTACCATCCAATTTTTTTGGTCACTTAACAAGGGCACTATAACTTTTAATTTCCGTTCAAATGAGCCCTCTTACGATATTCTAGTATAACTGGATTGATATGATTACCCCTGGGGAAATAAAAAAAAAAAAAAAAAAAAGCAAATAAACAAACAAAAGCATCCGTGATCTTTCTTCTGACAAAAAATACAAAATTCCACATTTTTGCAGATAGGAGCTTGAAACTTCCGCAGCAGGGTTTTCTGATACGCTGAATCCGATGGTGTGATTTTAATTAAAGTTGTATGACTTATAGGGGGTGTCCTTTCCTGTCATTGTAAATATTGAACGTTTTCTCAGGTGCGTAGCCTTTTGTGAGCAAAACTAAAGTCCTCAAAGCTTATATATTTGAGATCAACGGAAAAATCTGCTATTTTTGATGCATCTGGTGATATCAACATCACAGTTCTTAGAGTTTCGGATACTGTTGAGCCGGGTCGCTCTTTACTTACAGTTCGTTGCCACGAACTGTTTGAAAACTTACAAACAAATAAACAAATGACCGTGGATTGTCAGTTAAATTGACATATACCTACATTTCTTCGTTAAGGTATTTGATCATTTTTCATTTATGAAAGCAAGAAAGGGGAAAACAATTCAAACGTATTTGTGGTAGTTTTACGCTTAGAAGATTATTTGACTTTATTTTTGTTCATTCTTGGCTTAATGGAGCTCTTTACTTTTCTTTGAAAAACTTGTCTTGTGGAAAAAAGTTTTTTAAATTAATTTCTGTTCGTTTTTCATTGACATAGTCTTTTTCGTGAAAAGAAAATATTGTATATCTTTTCAGTTTTCTTCTATAAGAATCCATAGTATGGGTTGCTGTTTGTATGTTGGAGAACCTTTTTCAACAATTTTTTATCTTGACACAAACAGTATATTTTAGTTTAACTTTAAAGCTTCTGAAGTTGACATAAAAAATAAAACTTAATATGATTCCCAAAATATTCTATCTATGCTCTTTAACAACCTCGATACACTTACACTCTTTTCATTTATTTAAATTTTAAGAGCAGAAGTAGTAATAGTAGTATCCCCAAAAGTTTCAACTTTATGCCCCCAGTCATTCTCGATATATTGCTGAGGTGTATTATTGGCAACCATGGTTTATTTTAAAGCAATATTTAATTATAAAGCATAATAGGCTAATTGCATAATTGTGGGGGGTTGACATGCCTAATATCCTTGAAGACAGAGTTGCTGGACCGTACTACTATGTTGAACAAAATGGCTGTATCAAAATTTTAACTAGATGCGTTTGGAAAATGAATGGGCTTGATAGAAGAGCTGCTTGCACTCCAATATCTTCTTACTCTTAAAATGGGGCACCAGACACTCGCGCTGTAATTGGAGTGCAAGGGGGAGGACTTCTCACTTCATATATCTAGTAAAAACATTTTAAACATGTAGAAAGCAAAGTGAGAACATTTTCAATGTATTTTGTTTTCAGTGAATTGTAAATTATATTCTGGTCTCGAGAACGCATGGCGGTTGTCATCCCTACTCATGTTAATTTTTGCTCGTTTTGAGTTTGACTGGGTTATTTATTGTATGATTTAAATACATAAAATACGTTTAAAATGTTTTTATTTTTTTTAACTTTAATAAATTAAAGTTATTAATACTTTACAGAACAGATTAATGGATAGATAATTTATTCAGCCACTGGGCCATACACAAACATTACAATGATTATATAAGACAACAGCCGGCATACACTTAAACAAACGGTATTACTACTAACAAGAAACAAAAACCTTAAACCCATTATTTACATCTTTTTAAACCCTCTTTTATAAATCCAGTCACTGCTATAATCGTCTCCTGGGATGAAGATTTAAGGATCCCAGGAAAAACACTTCCCCATTACCTAACAAATAACAACAGAGACAAAGCTAAATTTTCTAAACTCACTGTTGGCGCCCATTTTTTCTCAAAAAACTCAATAATATCATTAATATATCAACAAAATAGCCTCGGTGACAAGGTGCTACCCCGTTTAACCCCTACCTCGCAACTAAATAAATCCGAAAACCCTTTCCCTGCTACCTTAACCATTCCCATTGTTAGCCTGTACATATAACAAACTAGTCGAACAAAAATACGGGGCAGTACTATCCTCAACAATTCTACAAAAAACAAAATCCTATCAACACTATCGAATGCTCTCTCAAAATCTACGAAAGCTACCAATAAATTAATCTTACTCCTACTATAATGTTCTATCAACGCCTTAAGTACAAATACCCTGTCAACTGTCCTATATCCTTCCCTGAATCCACCTTGTTCCTCACAAATTATTCGATTCTTCTTTAACACAAGTGAGGGACAAGGTGGATTCAGGGAAGGATATAGGACAGTTGACAGGGTATTTGTACTTAAGGCGTTGATAGATATACAATATAGATATACAATACACAATATAATACAATATACAATATATATCATACTTTTCTCCCGACTTTACCCTCTTTGACAGATCCCTTGCCCCGAATAATGATTTTGGCTCCAGTATCTGATAGATATAAGATATACAATATTTTCTTTTCACGAAAAAGACTATGTCAATGAAAAACGAATAGAAATTGATTAAAAAAACTTTTTTCCACAAGACAAGTTTTTCGAAGAAAAGTAAAGAGCTCCATTAAGCCAAGAATGAACAAAAATAAAGTCAAATAATCTTCTAAGCGTAAAACTACCACAAATACGTTTGAATTGTTTCCCCCTTTCTTGCTTTCATAAATGAAAAATTATCAAATACCTTAACGAAGAAATGTAGGTATATGTCAATTTAACTGACAATCCACGGTCATTTGTTTATTTGTTTGTAAGTTTTCAAACAGTTTGTGGTAACGAACTATAAGTAAGGAGCAACCCGGCTCAACAGCAACCGAAACTCTAAAAACCGGAATTTTGATACCCATAGATACATCAAAAGAATCATATTTTTATGCTGATTTCAAATATATAAGTTTCATCAAGTTTAGTTTTACCCATCAAAAGTTACGCGCCTGAGAAAATGTGCCTTATTTTCGAAAGAAGGGGGAAACGCCCCCAAAAAGTCATACACCCTTAATTAAAATCACACCATCGGATTCAGCGTATCAGAAAACCCTCCTGCAGAAGTTTCAAGCTCCTATCTGCAAAAATGTGGAATTTTGTATTTTTTGTCAAAAGAAAGATCACGGATGCTTTTGTTTGTTTATTTTCTTTTTTTTTTTTTTTTGTTGATTTCCCCAGGGGTAATCATATCAATCCAGTTATACTAGAATATCGTAAGAGGGCTCATTTGAACGGAAATTAAAAGTTCTAGTGCCCTTGTCAAGTGACCAAAAAAATTGGATGGCAACTTGGACCCTCCCACGCTAATTTTTTCCCAAAGTCACCCAATCCAAATTTTGAGATAGCCATTTTGGTCAGCATAGTCGAAAATCTAATAATTATGTCTTTGAGGATGACTTAATCCCCCACAGTTCTCGGGGTAAGGGCTGCAAGTTATGAACTTTGCCCATTGTTTACATATAGTAATGGTTATTGGGAAGTATAAAGACGTTTCAGGAGGGATTTTTTTTATGATGGGGAAGAGGGGTGTCGGAGGAGGGGGTTACGGTGGAGGATCCTTCCATGGAGGATGTTTCCTTGGTGGAAAGGACATTTCTATGAAGGGGACGCCGGATTTCACAGCATTATTTGAAAAACGATCAGAAATTAAATAAATAAACTAGTTTTTTCAACTGAAAGTAAAGAGCAACATTAAAACTTAAAGCAAACAGAAATTATTACGTATATGAAGGGGTTCGCTCCCTAGTCAATACCTCGCCCTTTTCGCTATAGTTTTTTTAGTACTTTCAAAAGAGCTATCTATTCTAATTAACCGGCCTCTGTGATTCAGGTGTTTGTGATTCGAACAAAATTCGAACTTTAGCGTAAAGAGCGATGTATTGACTAGGGAGCGAACTCCCTAGTACACGTAATAAAAACATACGAATATAGAAATTCGGTACGTAAGTTAATTCGTAAGTTACGTCTGAAGAAATTTCGAGAGAGCCAATTAGCCAAAAGAAGGAAAAATAATATGCAAATTTCGTTTTAATTATTCATGTACGGGGAGCTAAAATCAAAGCTGCATTAATTCAAAAAAGTTCTGAAATTAACTAGAAAAACAAGTTTTTTAACTGAAAGTAAGGAGCGACATTAAAACCTAAAACGAAAAGAAACTATTACGTATATGAAAGGGGCTTTTTTAATTTAAAAAAAACTTTTTCCACAAGAAAAGATTTTCAAAGAAAAGTAAAGAGCTTCATTAAGCCAAAAATGAGCAAAAATAAAGTCAAATAATCTTCTGAGCGTGGGGATCCACCTTCCGATCACTTCGAATCTTAAAAAAGGCACTAGAACTTCTGATTACTAATCCAATAACCCCCTTACGAAGTTTATACGATCACACTTTCTATATATACCTTAAATGCCCCCAGGGTATAACTTACAACCCTTGCCCTTAGGGCTCTAGGGAGGTTGTTATTCTCAAAGACATAATTTCAATTACATTGAACAAATCGGATATCTAAAAATTAGCAATGGATTGTTTTTGGGAAATGGTGCGCGTGGGAGGGAAGGGGGGTAGTTGCCCTCCAATCATTTTTGACTATTTATAGCGAGTTAAAACTAGCTATAGTCCAACGTTGGTTGTACTATATGACAGTTAGTTAGACCTGTTTTTGAAAAAGAATGGTAATGCCTCTAAGTTATGTTTATTTTTCAATTTAAAATTCAGCTCATTTTCTAAATAAAGTACATATATCTTATGTTTGGATTTGCTAAGTCAAAAATGAATTAGACTTTAGAAAGTTAAAATCTAGTTGCAACAAACACTATTTTGTAAAAAATTAGTTTTTCAAAACTTTCGATGAACAAATTCTTTTCAGCGTAGATATCCTCCTCGCAGTCCTTTTCACAAGATTATTGGAACCTTTTTTATTTATTTATTTTGTTTTTTAATAAAAACGAATATAAAAATGATAAAATTCCAAACAAAGTTAATGAGCCTGATATTTAAAGAGAATTACCCCACGGCTCATTCAAAGTTAAAACCTAAATATAAATGGAAAAAAAGACAAAATAATTCCAGTCAGTTAAATTAATACTTGACAACTTGACTCTTTGACAATTTGTTCTTCATGGTTTATGTCCGCTGTTCGAGGTTTTTGGTTCGTTGTTTTTTGCCAAAATCCTACGGTTTTAATGTTTCATAGTAAGACGATATTCTTGCTATTATTCGATAACTGAGATTTCGGTTATCGATCTACAGACAAACACTTTTGAAATTCGCTTCAGACTTCTGTTAGATTAAAAAATAAGACGAAAATTGGTTGATAATCATTAGGAAAGGAAAAATTTTCTGTTTTGTAACCTCGGATCATTCAGTACCAAAATTCAAAGTGATATCATAGTTCCAGCTTAGGGTATGCGTATCTTTGAAACTGATGAATTAAATTATACATATATTTTGTCATTTTGGTACAAGCTACAACTGTAGTCTTGCCGCAAAATTGCATGTTTAATAGGAAGCATAGGCCTTGGAGCATTCTAACGACGCGTGTTCAATGATTTCAACACTGATTCGGAATAGGTTGAGATCGTTCTTCATTACGGTAGTTCTAGATTTACACTGTTCAAATAGAGCCATGAACTTCACCAATAACACTTTTAAATCAAAGCTTAGGAAGTCGTGATTACTTAACTTGTTCCACTTTTTGCCAAACATTACTTGCCAAATTCTGTTTTGTGTGAAGGTTTGCCAACTTCTCACCACCTGTTGTACAGCCTGAAGCAGCATTTTTTCCACCAATTTTGGGGAACCACCACCAAAACTATTTAGTGCCTAGTTATCTCCATCCACAATAGAGGTGGCACATATCCATCAGGCTTTGCACCCTTCTCAGGTGTACACCACTTTGGAAGTGGGAAACCTTTGGTTTCGTGACCGCTACTACTTACACGTTAGTTTCGGATATTAACCTGTTGTATGAGATTTTAGTTTCTTGTCAGAGTAGGATATTTCCACATATATATATATATATTGATCGGTCACTGACCTTATAGTCTTTTCAACATTATACAGCTATTTCCACTTTTTATCTAACATTACACCGTCTCATGACCACTGTTTTTCCACGATTTTTAACAGAAGTTATTTTAAGCAATTATGAGAGCATTCTTGAATGGAACTAAATGAAAATCTGAAAGAGTTTTCAATTGTAAGTTAGGAGCAACGTAAAAACTTAAAACTAGCAGATATTATTTTGTATGTGAAGGGGGCTGCCCCTCCTCAACTCCTTACTCTTCACACTATATTTTTAAGTGTTTCTAAATTGCTCTTTATTTCAATTCAATGACTCTTGTATTTCAGTGATCCTTTTTTTTAACGAAATAGGACGAAAGTCTAACTTTAGCGTAAGGAACAAGGAGTTGTGGGGGTTTTAACCATTATTTAATGTCATTTAATCCTAAAAAATTTAAAATAAAAGTATAGAGTAGAATTGAAAGCTTGAACGAGGAAATATTTCTTTTAATAAGAAAAATTTAAATCGAGCAGCAATTACTTTGGATAAATAAATAAAACCAAAAACTAACATGAGCTAAATTGAATCATCAAGTAAAACAATTTGTCGTGATGAAAGTACGATTAACCCCCACTTTAACTTTAATTTTTTTCCAAAACTATTGGTCCATATTGAAGTCCCTCTGGTCGAATTCAAATATGCTAAAAGTTTCAATCTGGTTATACAAAAATAAATGGTCATAAATGGTCATACGATGAGATTAATCGATAACACTCAGTTTTTTTTCTGAATAAATTGTTCTCTTAGATCTAATTTTGTGGGCCTATATACCCAGCAAATTGCAAGCTGAATGAAGACAATAAAAAATGGGTCTGTTTAGGGTATCAGAAATTCATACAAGCAATTTTTTTTCTGTCCTCATTGACGTTCTTGTTTCGCTATTTGCATGCTTTGCAATTTTCAAGCCATTAAAAGAAAAAAATTCAAGCCATTAAGAGAAAAAAAATTCGGATGTTTCGGCCACTCAACATGTCTTGTAATTTTAGACCAATCAGGATAGACAAAATTTTTCATCCCAGTTTTCATCTTCACAAGTCCATGCACCAAAGGTTCTTTTGAAAATTTTTGTCTTCATTAAAGCTGCTGGACTTTGTCCACATACCTGCTAAGTTTCAAGCCGACCTTAGTTGGCATAACTTTTGAGTTGTGTTTAGAGTGTCATAAATCTATCCAGCCAAAATTAGTTTCCAAATTATTTTTTCAGTCCTTGATTCTACTTGGTCCAGGAACTTGATGATATACTTTTGAATCCAATTAAGGACATGGAATTTGTGGGTCCGTTATCGGGTGTCAGAAATCTTTTAGTTTTCACCTGAGATAATCAAAGAAGTTCCAGGTCCAATAACTATTTTTGGTCTGCGCTGATGGAAAATATTATTAATCGTCCTTTAATCCTAATCAATAAAAACAAAATTGTTTTTTGGCATGCTTGCTGATGAGTCAAATTTGTTTTTCAAGCTTTTTCAGTACCTTAGGGTACCCTAAGGTACTGAAAAATCTCTTGCTTTAATTGTTTACCAATTTAGGGTTCGATGCCCCAGCCTAATGTTTTAATCAGAGAGAAAAAAGTTGTTTTTTTAGCCCAGGTTTGAGCTCTTTTTCAGGCAAGCCGAGTAAGTTTTACTTTATAAGTATAAAGTAAAACTTTACTTTCATAATTGTTTTACCATACCTTATAAGTTTTACCCAATAAGTTTTACCAACCTTATTGACAGAAAGTTCAAACGCGCAAGAAAAAAATCTCTTGGTTTAATTGTTTACCAATTTTAGGGTTCGATGCCCCAGCCTAATGTTTTACTCAGAGAGAAAAAAGTTGTTTTTTTAGCCCAGGTTTGAGCTCTTTTTCAGGTAAGCCGAATAAGTTTTACTTTATTTTTTCACATTTTATTTTTTCGCAAGTTTAAAGTCGTTAGTAAGAAATGTTTTTCGTCCCTTTTTCGGGTCCAAGTTTTGGGGTAACCAGATTTCTTCTAATGTTTTCTTTTTGGCATTGAGGATCCCTTGGTACAGGTATTTACGGTTGCAAGTTTCAAGTCGTTCAGATAAAGCTTTTTTTAATAACTTTTTTGAATGTGTTCGGGTGAAACCAGTGTTTTCTATTTTTTTTTCTTTTACACGTGGTTCGTTTAACCTGACGTAAGGATGTAAGTTTTCAAGCAGATATAAGAAAAAGTCTTTTTGACACTTTTTGACCCCAGTTTGACGAAACCACTATCTTGCGTTCAATATTTCATAGGTGAGGGTCCCTTTGGGACCTATTATTTATAAGTTAGGGTACCTTTCCCCAGCAAAACTGTAGCTCCCAAATCAATAGAAAAGCCAGCCTCAACAATCCCTTTATTCTGTTAAAAATTTTATGTGTAAAAATGGCAATTTACAAAATTTAGAGCCCTCACTCCTGAAGCTACATGAGTCATTTTATCCCAGGAGGTATATTTACTGGACCTGGACCATTCCACTATTGTGATAAGAAAGCTATCTGAAAATTTTAATCCGATGCAATAGGAAGATACGATGGTACCTCATGGCAAAAGAGTGTACAGGAGGGGTTTTACGCTTCAAACACTTTTGAACCTCGAAATGGGCTCTAGGACTTTCAATTTCCAATCAAATAAGCACCATGTCTTTTTATTTTAAACCATTAAATTTTATATACATTATTAAGCTATTTAAAAAGGAATTGATTTTAACCTACTTTCAAGGGTACAAATTTTGTTGGAGGGGGGGGGGGTTTCAAGCTATAGCAACCTCTAAGAGCTCATAGGAGGGGGGTGGGGTGGAGGTATATAAGGCTTGAAACGGTTTTTGTAAGGAATTTCGGGTACTTGTATGACATACCCCCTGCATCTCAAGAAGTGAAATCAGGTTAATCCTAATAAAATATACCTAAGTACGATAAAAATCTAATACTTTAGAAACCAATTTGGGCTATATATTTGCACATTAGGGGGGTGAGGGTAAAGTACAGCGGGACTACATACAAAATGTGTTAGCTAAAATCATTCTAATATTATGAAGCAGGAATTGTTTCCTGACTACAAACTGTCCACACACTTTACCCCACTCCCACCCCTAATATACAAATATAAAGCCCAAATTATATATTTCCCATCTATTCAGTCACTTCTATTTGTCTTTTCTCACGCTAAAATGAAAGAAAGTACTGAAAGAAACCGGTTTACCGTGCGTCAATGCATGAACAACTTGAGCTGCAGGGGGTATATCATACAAGTACCGAATTTTGAGCTATAATAAATCCCATTCTTATGTGTCGAAGCAATAGTGTTAAAGAATTGGAAGGAGGCTCCTTTGAAGAGAAGAAAAAGCTCTAGAGCCTTTTTTTTAAGAAGTACCAGAAAAGATTGCACTTCAGCAAAGTGGCGTTTTCTGCCGTTTTATGACACAAAACAACGAATTAGCCCCAAAGGTCCCCAAGGCTTTTGATTGAAAAGTTTGCGGTGCGCAATTGATTTGAAATTATCGAGAAGCTTTATATTGAGGTTCCCAGTTTCAGCGGCAGAAATGACATGCTGTGGCAGCTTTGCTCCTAAAGATGTATGACAAACATGAAAAACTATTAAATTTATTATATTTAAATAGTCAAGAAAACAAGGGTAATGCCAGCCAGTGAACAGAAAAGAAGCTAAAATGATAAAAGTAGATATTTCGGCAAGGACCTCCGCCAAGCCGTCTTCAGTGCTCCAAACAAAAGAAGAAGAAAAAAACTAATCTTTTGAAGTAAACTCGAACAAATCAGAAGAAACACTGATTCAAAAAAAAAAAAAACGAGCCATTATAAATGAAAGACCATTTACCAATTAGATTGGGCAAGAAGTGTCTGTATAACGATTGACTTTACATGCCTACTTGCCCGATTTTCATTAAAAGTCGTTCAGACGATCTTAATTTAAACTAAAAAAAATCTTATTTGAATCTTTTAATATTCAGTTATTGTAAATTGGGTTTATATTCCTTAAAGATTATGGAGAGCCAGTTGCTGTAAATATTAAAGTTGCCTTATCAAAAGAAGTAAATGGTCTGGATTTTCAAAGATGTGGAGGGCCAAAGTAGAATCAAAATTCTGCTTTTTATTATCACATCTCCAATCTGGTTTGGCCCTCTATATCTTTGAAAATTCAGATCATTTTTAGTTTTTTTATACTTTATATAGATGATACTTTATTTGGTCCCATCATTATTTATTTTGAAAGCAAATGCACTAAGTGAGCTCTTTCTCTCAAAGTATTGCTGGGCAAAACTAAAATTTTGGTTTAAAGTGTCCAGTTTAAGGGAGCGGTAGCCTTCCTTGCATTTA
Organism: Artemia sp. Qi Xiang Cuo; assembly: GCF_049724085.1. NCBI lineage: Eukaryota > Metazoa > Arthropoda > Branchiopoda > Anostraca > Artemiidae > Artemia > Artemia sp. Qi Xiang Cuo. Next base: position 97,821 of record NW_028300409.1, on the reverse strand, counting down.
GGGTTGTCCTGGGTGTGTTATTAAAAACGAATAGGAATTAAAAAAGTGAAAGTGAAAGTGAGTGTAAATTTTTTTCTAATGAAAGTAAAGAGCGATACCCCATTCAACTCAGTCCCATTCAACTGAGCCATCATGTGACTCAGACCACGTACAATTGACCTCTCGTTTAAAGAAAAACCTGCAGTTAATGCATACTAAGAAATTAGAGTTAATATTTAAACTCATCTTATAGTAAAAGTAATTGCGGAAACAAATTTATGTAAATTTCTTAAAAAGAGCTGGAAACACTGATAGGTCTCCATTTTTCTGTTTTATTTCTCCAGTGCTAAAAGAACAATGAAGCCTCGTAGAGAGTTTTTAAGGTCATTTCAAAGATAATATTTACGTTTATGCGCTTTTTATAGTTTCGTCATGACAACACCGTCATAGAATGCCTTTTTGCACCAAAATGTTATTTTAGTGTCATGTCTAGAATGTAAGGGCTTGAAACCATAAAAGAAGTACCACTGAGATGCACCCACGATAAAAAAAAGACTTAAATTGGTGTTAAAAATCCCCGTCTTGACTACTCCCCTTCCTTGTCACCCTTGAAAGTGGAACCTCCCAAAAAAAGTTTCGAAAAAAACTACCAAGTGAAAAAAAATTCAATCATAGGCAGCGCTCTAGCGCTGCCTAAATAAAGAACGATGTGGGCACAATGTGTTTTTTTTGGTCTCCATATCCGGGCACTTCGTATCGAAGGAGTGGTCAAAGAAACTTAGAAAAGTGCTCCTTCGATTGGAAATTGGAGTAGATAGTGCCGTTTTTAATAGTCGAAAGTGATTGGAGGGCAACAAGCCCCCCCCCCACCCCCATAATTCACCAAAACACATCCAATCAAAATTTTGAGATAGCCATTTTATTCAGCGTAGTTGATTTCCAGATAGAATATATGTTTTTGAGGAGGACACTCCCCTACAACCCTCAGGGCTAGGGTTTTAAGTTATGCCCGGGGGGCATATAAGGTTTTTATAGAAGGCGTTGTCATAGAAACTTCAAAACAGGCCAGTTCGATTGGAAATTCAAAGAGCTAGTACTCTTTTCATTAGTCGAAAATGATTGGAGGGCAACTAGCCCCCCCCCCAACCCCCACGCCCATCGTTTCCCCAAACACATCCAATCAAAATTCTGAGATAGCCATTTTGTTCAGCGTAGTTCATTTCCAAATAGAAAATATATTTTTGAGGAGGACACTCCCCCACAACCCTCGGGGCAAGGGTTTTGACTTGTGTCCTGGGGGCATATAAGGTTTTTATAGAAGGCGTTTTCGTAGAAACTTTAAAAAATGCTCATTCAACTGGAAATTCAAAGAGCTAGTGCTCTTTTTAATAGTCGAAAGTGATTGGAGGGCAACTACCCCCCCCCCACGCCCAACATTTTCCGAAACATATCAAATCAAAATTTTTGAGATAGCCATTTTGTTCAACGTAGTTGCTTTTCAGATAGAAAATATATATTTGAGGAGGACACTCCCCCACAGCCCTCAGGGCCAGTGTTGTAACTTATCCCCTGGGGGCAAATAAGGTTTTTAAAGAAGGCATTGTCGTAGAAACTTCAAAAAATGCTCATCCGATTAGAAATTCAAAGGGCTAGTACCCTTTTTAATAGTCAAAAGTGATTGGAGGGCAACTAGCCCCCCCCCAAACCCATCCTTCCTCATAACAAAACCAATAAAAATTTTGAGATAGCCATTCTGTTCAGCGTAGTTGATTTCCAGATAGAAAACATATTTTTGAGGAGGACTTTCCCCAACAACCCTCAGAACTCGGATTATAAGTTATGCCCTGGGAGCAAATAAGGCTTTTATTGAAGTCTTTGTCGTTAAAACTTGAAAAAGGGCTCATTCAATTTGAAATTCAAAGGGCTAGTACCCTTTTTAATAGTCGAAAGTGATTTGAGGGCAAATAACCTCCCTAACCTAACCTAACATAAACCAGAGACGACACACACACAGAGACGACACACACACAGAGACGACAAACACACACAGAGACGACAAACACAAAGAGACGACACACACACAGACGACACACACAGAGACGACACACACAGAAACGAAAAACACAGAGACGACACACACGGAGAGACGACACACACATAGACGACACACAAACACAGACGACACAAACACAGAGACGTAACAAACACAAAGACGACACACACACAGAGACGACAAACACACAGAGATGACACACACACAGAGAAAACAAACACACAGAGACGACACACACACAGAGACAACACACACATAGAGACGACACACATAGAGATAATACACATAGATACACATAGAGATAAGGTTTTTACTGAAATCTTTGTCGCAGAAACTTGAAAAAGGGCTCATTCGATTTGAAATTCAAAGGACTAGTACCCTTTTTAATAGTCGAAAGTAATTTGAGCGCAACTAACCCCCCTCTCAGAACCACCTTTTCCCCAGACACTCTCCCACAACCCTCAGTGCAAGGATTATAAGTTATGCCCTGGGGGCATATAAGGTTTTTATTGAAAAGACTATGTCAATATAAAACGAACAAAAATTAATTTAAAATAAAAATTTCTACCAAATAAGTTTTTCAAAGAAAAGTAAAGAACTCCATTAAAAAAAAAGAGCAAAAGTAAAATCAAATAATCTACCAATCGTGAAACTACCACAAATCAGCATCGATAAATAGATGAAACCCAAAACGAAGAGAAATTACAATAATTAACCGAGTCAAACTCAAAACGAGCAGAAATTAACATAAGTTGGGCGCAAAACCCCTATGCCTTCCCAAGGTCAGAACAAAATTTGCACTTTGCTGAAAAAAATACAATTGAATGTGCATTGCCATTTTAATATACAGATACTGATATGTAGTAATCAAAATGTTAATATTATTTGATTTATTAAAGTTATAAAAGTAAAAACATTTATATTTTTTCAGTAAAGTGCAAATTTTGTTCTAGCCTTGGGAAGGCATAGGGGTTTTGCGCCCAAATTATGGTAATTTCTGCTTGTTTTGAGTTTGACTAGGTTATTTATTTTAATTTCTGTTCTTTTTGGGTTTCATTTATTTATCGATGCTGATTTGTTGTAGTTTCACGCTTGATAGATTATTTGATTTTATTTTTACTCTTTTTTTGTTTAATGGATTTCTTTACTTTTCTTTGGAAAACTTATTTTGTGGAAAATTTTGTTTTAATTAATTTAAATACAAAGCTGATTTGTTCAAGATAGATTATAATTATTTTCATCTCAACACTAAAATTAATTACGAAATCAATTTCTGGTAAATATGAAAAATTGCTTGATACCCTGGCGTGTCGTAATTTTCTTTCTTTTTTCTCCAGCACTAGCGGGTCACTGGAATATCGTAGGGGCACTAAAATATATAACCATTCGAGGTTCTCGGAATTAATGTTTTATTCCTCCCCCCCCCCACACCGGCCCAATAGAGATGGGTGCCATTTCCTTTTTCATCTTATGTGGAATGAACCCTTATCCTGACTAAAAGCTCCTGTGAACTAGGTTGTGTTTCAAAAGTCTGGATGGTCCTGATGGTTCGGGAGGTGTGGTACCCCCATCTGGTTAGTCTAGTCTTCCGTCCCTAATTAAACATAGGAAGAATCCTACTGCGGTTTCCTCATCGAGATAGGCAGGTGGAAACGACCGGAATTGCCTATCCCAATTCTTGCTATGCCAAACCACAGAGGGTGCCATCAGGAAGTGGAGACCTGCATGGTTAAATATATTTCCACGAAACGTCCAAATGCAAGTCAATATAAAGAGTCCAACCTATAATACAGCATCCCTGGCAAGTGATGCGTTGAAGCTTTTATTGGCGCCTTCTCCGAAAAATTGTCAAGCCCATACTACGGCATCCCCGGCAATCGATGCGTTGAAGGTTTCATCAGCGCCTTCTCCGAAAAATTGGCAAACCTAGGTGCTACTTCGGAAACATAGACAACCCCTCAGTGTAGGTGCTGGAACGTCTGCTCGATGAAATGCCAATCAAACCAGTCGTTTATCGCTGGGGAATTATTGCGTTACAACACAGACATAATGTTCCTGTCAGAAACTCGAACCTACGGCATTGTGGAAGGCTCAGAGATTAGAACTCCTGAGGACGACGCTTCTTTCTCCTTTTTCAACTCCGGGTCCCTTGATGGATCTGCATATGGAAGAGTGGGCATCATTTTAAACCCCCTATCAACGAAGTCACTTCTAGAGTGGGAACATATCTCACATATAGTAACAAGAGCGTGATTCAAAGGCCACCTATTCAACATATCAGTTATTGTAGTTTATGCTCCAACCAGAAACGCACCGGAGAATGAAGCAGATCTTTTTACCAAGTTCTAACTTGTACACTTAAAAAAGTCCCAAAATGAGACCTCATCTTTATCGGAGGTGACTTTAACGCCAGAATCGGGGGAAAAGTATCCAATGCTGAGTCTGTCATTTGCCACTTCGGTCTTGGAGCTAGATGTAGCCGAGGAACCAGACCTATTCACTTTGCCATGACGAATGTTTGGTCAATGCCAATACCTTATTCAAACACAATCCCAGCCACAAAGCCACATGGCATTTAAGAGATGGTAGAGCAAAAAGCCAGATTGATTACATTTTCATGTCCGACTACTGGAATCAATTGCAAAAAATAATAAATCATACATTAAAGCAAATTCCGGGTCGAAGCACGGGTCAGGTCATCTTCTAGTCAAGTTAGGTCTAAAACTGCGACTAGCAGCACGCCCCAAGAGGCAACCTACACAAAGATTTGATACCAATCGCTTCGATGATCCTAATACACGACAGGCATTTCACTTAGAGTTGTCTAACTGCTTTGAAGCTCTCCAAGTGCAAGCGAACGACGAGCAAACTCAAAGTTTGGATGAAGAGTGGTTGACCATACGCAAAACAATCCACGAGGCTGCGGAAGCTACGATAAGATACCGCAAAAGACTATCCAAAAAGTGGATGTCAACACGAACAATTCAGTTGGCTGAGGACAAGCAACAGATATTGGAAAGAAAAACGGAGTTGTTCAAACGATTGAGAAGAAAATGCCACTAGTCGGCTAAGAATGATAAGAACCGGTGCTGGGAGAAAGTCGCTGAAGACATGGAAGCCACTGCTTCTAGATAGGACACCAGGAATATGTATCAGCTCCTAAAATCAATCAGGAGTAAATCACATAAACCTACTAGTACATCCGTTGAAGATGAAAACGGCAAGTTACACTCGAATAATACCAAAATAATAGATCGCTGGAAGGAGCACTTTGACAAACTACTTAACCCGCACCAACTTTCCATAGCAATGGATGATAATCAGCGCTGCCATAATCCAAGTCGTAGCACTGATGACCTGCAGGAACCAAACTCTCCCAGCAGTTTTTACAATGACGTGAATGTGGCTTTCCTCACGTTGAATGGAGTCCAACAAGCAATCAGTTGCCTTAACAGCAATAAAGCCCCTGGTCCTGATATCATTCCGGCTGAACTTTACAAGTGTGGAGGGACAGCACTTTTCAGCAGGATTCATAAACTGACTTGTCGTATATGGGAAGAAGAGATGGTTCCACATGATTTGGGAGATTCCATCATCCTTCCAGTCTTCAAAAAAGGGCTAAAGAGAAAATGCAGCAATTATCGTTGGATTTCTTTCTTATGCATTGCTGCAAAAATATTTGCCATAGTGCTACATAATCGTTTTCGTATCCAGCACAACGCAAATACAAGGACCAATCAAGCGAGATTCCACCCAGGCATGAGAACAATTGACCAACTATTTATTTTAAGACAAACCCTTGAACACAGGGAAAAACACCAGAAACCAACAGTGTCTCTATTCATAGATTTTATTACAGCTTTTGATTCTGTTCTAAGGGATGGAATCTGAAAGGCCAAGACAGAGGATGGAGTACCAGGCAAGATAGTCAGACTTATCCAAGCATACTACCAGCACACGCAAGCCCAAATTCAGATCGGTGGAGAAATCTCCTCGATGTTCCAAATTGATTTTGGTGTTTTCCGACCGGGATGTATATTGTCTCCCGTCTTATTTAATTTCGTGATCGACTGGATTATGACCAGAGCAATAACAACTTTTTCAGGCGTTGAAGTAAGTCCTAATTTTGTGATCACTGATCTGGACTACGCCGACGATATTTTCTTGTTAGCTGAATCTCGTTCAGAAGCCCAACCTATGCTATCAAAGGTAGCGGAAGAATTCTCTCTGGTCGGCCTAAAAATAAGCTTCCAGAAGACAAAAGTCATGGCGTCCGGTATATCATCTCAAGAACCCCTAATTTTACTAGAACAGTCGCCCATTGACGCGATACATGAATTTAAGTACCTAGGCTCTCTGCTAGACCCAATAGGAGGATGCACATCAGAAATACAGTCAAGAATTTCTTCAGCAACTGGAGTCTTCACCCAGCTAAATCACTCTCTATGGAACCAGAAAAATGTTTGTCTGAAGACAAGAATAAGGATTTACCAGGCCCTTGTTCGGTCTGTCTTACTATACGGCTGTGATACATAGACTATGAAAGTATCCGAAATTCAAGTCCTTAACGTATTTTACCATTCATGTTTAAGGAGAACCATTGGCACTAAACTCCGTAATCGTGTCTGCAATGTCAAACTCCACAAAATCTGCTATCAGCGTTCTGATTTGGCCACTATGATTAAACAAAGAAGATTCCGATGGTTCGGCCATAAACTTCGCCGCCCACACCACACCTTTGTCCATAAAGCCCTTAGATGTACACCTCTTTCGGGATGGAAAAACTGGCATGGGAGACAAAAGAAAACGTGGCTTGCCTGTATCAAGGCTGACCTAGACCCAATCGATGGATTCAAGAAGTATGGACGAAGATGGGAAAAGTCCTGGCTCGATTTGATTGAGCCACTCACAAACGACCGAGACTCTTGGCCTACTACGATGACGAAACTACTGGAAGCCAGGGAGAGTGGAGATGCTTGAGTCATGCTACAAGCACAAGTAAGTACAAGAACCAGAGAATTTATTTTTGCGTAATTTCAAAAAATCAAACAGAAAGAGCTTAGGCACCAGATATAAAATCAGAGATCTCACTTGCCCTGGCAAATCCTTACCCGAGCACAAATTTAAAAGCTCCTAGTTTGCAATAAAAAAAATAGCAGACCATGCTTTTGGCGATACTCACTTTTCAGAGTTTCTTTCAATTTGGAAAATTTATGTGGTTACCCAATTGGATTATTTTGTTATAAACTACAAACGAAGCGAGAAGAAAATTTTAAGCTTCTATCCATAGAAGTTATTTATTTTTTTTAGTTCTATTTTTATTTTTTAGGCCTTGTTACACCTTGTTAAGCCAAGTTATTTTTAGGCCTTGGATTGAGTTGAGTAAAACAAGGCTCGGTTGAAATGAGATTTAAGTTATTTAAGGGTTGAGTTAAACGGCGTGTCAGTTGAAAGAAGGTTCAGTAAAATGGGATTGAGCTGCACGGGGGTCCAGTTAAACATGTGTTCAGTTTCACAAGGGTTCAGTTGCATGTGGGATCCATTATTTGAGGTTGAGTTGCCCGCGTTTCAGTTGAACGAGGGCTCAATTGAATGGGACTACATATTTAGTTAAAGAGGGGTTCAGTTGCATCTAGGGGCAGATACACGAGGGTTCAGTTACAAGAGATCAGTTGCACGGTGTTACACGAGGATTCAGGTAGATGCACACCAGACATTAGAAACATTAGACCGACTTGGTTTCTTGAAATGCTGTCCTTGAAATGTTACGAATCTATTTTACTATGCTAAACTTTCTTGATCATATCTAGTTGTAGGAAAAATACATAATCAGGCCTTACGAATTCTATTAAAAAATAATTACCTCAAATCCACAATGACGTAAGCATCTTCATTCTGCCACTTATTATGAAGGTTTAAGCGAAAAACTGCAAAGGCACTAAAAAATACACCTATGATTAATAAAATGAAGTAATTCCTTTTGCTATTCATGATTGCAGTTTCAGTAAAGGCTGCACTCAACTGACAATAATCTAGGTGCATGTGCTAATATTTTTGCAATGCCGCATATTTGAAATACAGGAATAACTAGTCTGGAATTGAAACTAAATTATGTTTCTTGTGATTAAAACAGATACACGTGTATTTTGCTATTACTATAGAGGATTTACGAAATAATTGACATTACGAAAAAAAGATGTACATAAATAACAATTCTAAACTATCGAATTATGCATTATGCATCGTAAGAAACGGTAACCTAAGGTTGACGCACTGCAGCTCTAAGCTAGCTGAGACCAACACAGCTGTAGGCGCATTTTTCCCATTCAGATTTTAATCCTTCATTACGACCTCTTACCACCTTATTTAGGGTTGACCTACTTTTAGTTTGAGCCTAGATAGATGGTCAAAAATGATGAGCTACGGCAATCTGTCATTTTTCATCTAAAAAACGTGTCCTAGCCGTCTCTCCCTTTCTCTCACTATAGCTTTAGAAGAGAGGATGAGACATGTTTCTTTTGAAAACCTTAATGTTTGATATCGATCAATCAAATGGGTAACCAAAACTATCCGTAGACAATTCTTTTGAAAAATATATAATAACAAATCCTCTTCCAAGGCGCCCACGTTTAAGGGCCGTATTTGACAACTACCTCCACTGAAGCAATCCCTTAAATTTCCAATTTAATACCCTAAGCCATTCCGAGATACACCCTTTTGATAACCTGTATGCGCATAAATAAATCAATCAATTTATTCAATCAATAAACTCAACAACTAACACTTCAATATAAACTACCCCGTAAGGCTCTATGGTCAGGAAAAAACAGGGGAGAAACAAAAATGAAACAAATTTATAAAAAACATTTTCAACATCATACATTCACACCTTTAAGAGACTCAACACAAGAGAAAAAAATAATAATAATAATAAACAAAAAAAAATCAACAAAAAAAAAATCATAAAATACAATGATCCACATAAAAAAAAAATAAACAGGGGACTACCAAGCAATCAATTTATTCCACGTGGACTACCCTATGATCAATCAATCAATCAATTTATTCAACCAATAAATTTAAGACAAAAAATGGCATAAATACTAACAAAAAAAAAGAAAGAAAAAAAAAGTATTTTTAATATAATGCATTTCAACCTTTCAAAGACTCAACACACACACACACAAACAAAACAAAACAAAGAAGAGAAAGAAAGAAAAAAAACAATAATTAAAAGACCCAAACAACAAGCGATTTTATGAGACCCCCCCCCCTCCCCTCAAACAAAAAAAAGATGTAGGACAATCCAATAAATTAGACCAAATTCCAAATATATATTTGAAACCAAGCCACAAAAAATAATAGACAAACTCAGTACCCCTCACAACAAACGTTTCCAACCCAGGCTAGGGTCACCCCCCCCCCCCAAAAAAAATAAGAATGAAATTAAAAAAAAATTTAAACATGAAAAATGAAGACATTAAAAAAAAATTCAATTCTTTTGAAACTACCAAACGAGTTACATTCTTGAGCTGACTCAGGTAGGCTATTCCAAACGATATGACAAGCAGTTAATGGATTAAAGTCAGACCTCACCGATGGAGTAAATACAATATTAATATGCCATTACGAATGCACAGTGTGCATTGATTTTGTTCAACTTTTCCATCAATACTCTTTCAAATTTTCCCCTTTATACACTTAACCATTGTAGTATTCGTATGATATCATAGTAGTAGTATAGTATCATAATGATAGTACCATAGTAGTATGCACATATTGCCTTTTGTTCAGTTGAATGTTCCCCTCTTAATGCCCTGGAAGTTTCAGCTTGATACGGTAAGCTATTACTAAGAAATTGCAAATACACCCTTTTGACAATATACATGCACGTAGTATGTATTGTTTAAATCAGTTTTCCCCTTAACATTTCCTTAAAGTTCACCTCAAACTCCGCAGGTTTAGTAGTAGTTGCTATAGATGAAGTTATTGTAGTAGCAGTAGTACTAGTAGTAGTAGTAGTGGCTATAGTAGTTCTGTGCAAATATTTCCTTTTGGTCAATTGATCCTCTCCCTCATCATTCCCTGAAACTTCCCACTTAATTCCCTCTACCAATCCGAGATACACTGTTTTGACAACATGTATGCATATAAAGTGTTTTGATTTAGTTCAACACTCCCCTCAGCCCTTACTAAAAGATTCACGAAAATGCCTTTGGTGCTTATGGACACAAAGGGTGAAGCATATCTTCTTTCCCAATAACAAATACTAAAAGTAAACAATAGCCGAATTGCATAAATTGCCGACCTTGCCTCAAGGGCTCTGGGAGGTTAACATCTCCAGAGACATGGTTACTGGACCTTCCAACTATGCTAAACAAAATGGCTATATCCAAATTTTGACTGAATGAGCATTGGGTAATTAATAGGGGTGAGGAAGGGGCGGTTGACCTCCAATCACTTTTGGCTCTTAAAATGGCACTAGAATTTTTAACTACCGACTGAATGAGCGCCTTTTGAAGTTTTGACAAAACTGTCTATATAAATTGCTTTAGTGAAAGGAAAAAAATAACAGATTAATAAAACATAGTGCTTGCATCGCTCTGTACTTAGGCAGTGCTGTTGCGCTGCCTATGGTTATATGCCTATGGTTATATGGTTATATGTAATACTTATTGACGTTAAGATAACCCATCAATGTTATTGGTGTAAAACAAGTTGGATCTTTTTAGAAACAGGTGAAGAACAAATATACAAAGAAAAGAGATCTAGCTTTTTTATGCCCTCTACTGAATTCAACACCTTACTGTATTAAATAAAAAAAAAAGTTTTTTAAACTGAAAGTAAGGAGTGACATTAAAACTTAAAACGAACAGAAATTATTCCGTATATGAAAGGGGCTGTCCCCTCCTCAAAGAATCGCTCTTTACGCTAAAGTTTTTTATTGTTTTAAAAAATAAAGTTGTGAGACAGAGTCAAAATTTAGCGTAAAGAGCAAGGCGTTGAAGAGGGGACAGCCCCTTTCATATACGGAATAATTTCTGTTCGTTTTAAGTTTTAATGTCGCTCCTTACTTTCAGTTTGAAAAACTTGTTTTTTTTGTTTAATTTCTGATCGTTTTTTAGTTAATGCAACTTTTATTTTGGCTCCCCGTCATTGAATAAGTAAACAAAATTTGCTTAAAAATTTTACTTTTCTTTTGCTAAATGGATGTCTCTAAATTTGGTTATGACGTAATTTACAAATTAACTTACGTATCTAACTTCTATATTCGTATATTTTTCTTCCGGCAAAAAATACAAAGTTGCAGATTTTTGCATATATGAGCTTGAAACCTATGTAATAGGGTTTTCTGATACGCTGAATCTGACGGTGTGATTTTCATTAAAATCCTTTCACTTTTAGGGGATGTTTTCCCCCTCTTTAAAAAATCGGGTAAATTTTCTCAGGCTCGTAGCCTTTGATGAGTAATACTAAACTTAATAAAATTTATATATTTAGAATCAGCATTATAAACACATTCCTTTGATACATTTATTGACATCAAAATTCCGTTTTTAAAAGTTTCGAATACTATTGAGCCGTATCGCTTGTTTTTTTTATTGCTTTTTTTTATTACGTATGTTATTACATATATAAAGGGGTTCTCCCCTTAGTCAATACGACGCTCTGTACGTTAAAAGTTAAAAAAAATTTATTAACAAAATCCTGAATCACAAAGTCCGGTTAATTAGAATAGATAGCTCTTTTGAAAGCATTAAAAAAACTGTAGAGTGAAGAGCGAGGTTTTCATTTTGGGTAGACCCCCCTAATATATGTAATAATTTTTGTTCTTTTTAAGTTTTAACATTGCTTCTTACTTTCAGTTGAAAAGACTCGTGTTTTTTTATTTAATTTCTGATCATTTTTTAAATATAATGGTTGGAAATCCGGCGCCCCCTTCATAGAAATGTCCCTTACCCCAAAGAAACATCCTCCACGGAAAGATTCTCCCGAGTAGCCCCCTCCTCTAGCCCCCCCCCCCTCCAGAAAAAAATCCTTCCTGAAAATGTCTGTATACTTCCCAATAATCAATAAATAATGCTGGCAAGTCCGGCGCCCTCTTCATGGCAATTTCCCTTCCCCCATGAAAACTTCCTTCATGTACAGGTCCTCCAAAATAAACCCTGACCCATCCCCCCCACTACCAGAAAAAAAACCTCCTGAAAACTTCTGTATACTTCCCAATAACCAATACTATATGTTAACATTGGGTAAAGTTCATAGCTTTTAGCCCTTCCGTTGGGGACTTCGGGGGATTAAGTCATCCTAAAAGACATATTTATCATATTTTCGACCATGCTGAACAAAATGGCTATCTCAAAATATTGATCGGGTGACTTTAGGAAAAAAATAAGCGTGGGAGGGGGCCTAGTTGCCCTCCATTTTTTTTTGGTCACTTAAAAAAGGCACTAGAACTTTTAATTTCCGTTCGAGTAAGCTCTCCAGCGATGTTATAGGAGGTCTATTTCAATGTGATTACCCCTGGAAAAAAAAACAAATAAACACGCATCCGTGATCTTTCTTTTGGCAAAAAATAAAAAATTCCACATTTTTGCATATATTTACTACAAAATACTGCAAGGGATTTCTTGGGCACGTTAAGTATGAGGGCGTTATTTGTATTAAGGTTCCACAGCCTTTACAGGGTCTTTCTTACTTTTTTAAAAAATCAGCCAAATTTTCTCAGGCACTTAACTTTTCATGGGTTGCACTAAACTTGATGAAAGTTATATATTTGAAATCAGCATTGAAATCTGATTCTATTGATGTATCTATTGGTATCAAAAACCCGTTTTCTAGAGTTTCGGTTACCATTGAGCCGGGTCGCTCCTTATTCACAGTTCGTTACCACGAATTGTTTGAGACTCTAGATCTGATGTTTCCGGTTCCTATCTGAAAGAATATAATCCTGTATTTTTCACAAGTGTATAGGCATGTGTTTTTTTTCTGTTTTAAATATAAAGGTACACACACACACACACACACACACACACATATATATATATATATATATATATATATATATATATATATATATATATATATATATATATATATATATATATATATATATATATATATATATATATATATATATATATATATATATATATATATATATATATATATATATATATATATATATATATATATATATATATATATATATATATATATATGTAATTTCTCTATTATTGGGTACTGCCTGAACACTATAAATGGAATGGCAATACCAGTACACGGGAACAAAGAATTCGTCGAATACATTGGACGAATTTAAGATGTAAATTTTGCAGCTTTTCTGGAGTGCTTCTATTTACGACGACTTCTGTATCATGTGAAGAATGCAAGATGTTTTGGAGATCTTTAAAACAGTTTATAACGTTGTATATACCACATACAAAAAAGCATGCCTGGCTCTTGGCCCTTAATTTGACGATAAACAGTGGTTCGACGCCCTAGAAGAATCGGCACTGTCCAAAATACTTTCTGTAATGCGAATACTCTTCACACAGATTTTTTTTTTTTAATAATGCAGATCCATAAGTTCTTTGGGGAAGATTCAAAAATCAGTTTGCATGCAGGACGAAATAATTTATCTAAAGATCTTGCAGTAAAGCGTGCTTATCGTACTATTAGATCGAAGTTAAATACGATGGCAATAGAAGGTCGAAATTTTAGTTTTTGAGAGGAACGTCACGGCATGGACAACATTGAGACCTATGAAAATGACCAAAACTCAGAATTTCCAAATTCTAGTGAGTCAGCTGTTACTGGAGATAGTATGTATCGGCTTCTGCATGAAAAACAGCTTGAAATTGTTGACAATATTTTACTGGCTGTCAACGATCCTAATTATTTTGGGAAAAAATATTTTTACACAGATGGACCAGGTGGTAACGGTAAAACATTTGTTTACAATACCTTGTATCACATGCTGTGTGGAGAACATTACAAAGTACAATGTATGGCTTATACAGGAATAGCAGCAACTTTATTGTCATTTGGACAAACAACACACACCGTTTGGCTTGAAAGTTCCACTTTCTTCAGATTCTGTTTCCCGTATAAGACATGATTCAAGCAGAGGCTTAGAAGCAGCTCAAGTTGATGTTTTTCTACTTCACAAAGCACCTATTCTCCCCACGTATGGCTTAAAAAATATGGATCAGTTGTTACGGTCCATTGCAAACCCACACCTACCATTTGGTGGGAAAATTTTAATTGCTGGAGGTGATTTCCCGCAGTGTTTATCAGCTAAACCCCGAGTTAACCACAGTGAAACACTCGATTTATCAATAAAAAAAAATTCATCTATGGAAGAATTTCAAACATGTTTCCTTTGAGAAAAATGTATGGGTCGATCCTGAACAGGAACCGTTTGCAAAGTACAACCTCGAACTGGGAAATGGAAATCTTCCTAAAATGAACTTAAGGCTGGACGATATGAAAGCCGAAAATTAACTATGCAGAAGAGATTTTACTGTGCAAAAATGGGGCGGTTATCTTTTGATGAAAACAAACGGGTTGAGAAGGCGGTCCTTAACTTGACTGCAAAATTTTAATAGCAGGGTTTCAAGCTCTCACCTGATTTTAAAAGAAAAAATCGCAAAAAGGTAAAAAGCGGACAGATAAAAGAATTTTGTTTCCCTCTCAGTATTAGCCTTTAGTCAAATTGAGAAAAAACTAGAAATTTAAAAAAGAAGAAGGATCAATTAAAGAAAAACGTAAGGACGTTTGATAAAACGTTGACAGGAAAGAATACACTTATTTAGCAAGGGCACCGGCAGAAAATCGTCCAGGGGGGCAGACGCCAAAATACCAGTGGTGGTTGGGGGACAGGAAATATATTTCAGGATATTTATTTTTGGAGGAATAAGTTTATTTTTAAATTCTTTTAGTGAAAAACTCTCAAACAAAAAGAGCAATTAAATTGCATCCAAAATGAAACAAAATACAGTAAATGTTAAACAAAAGTTCCTGGCAAAGGATCGTTTTATTTAGTTAATAATATATGTAATTATTATGCATATTATCTTAAAAGAAAATCTGATTCAAACCAGAATTACAGAAAGATTTATTGCTTCCATAGATTATAACAGATGTAGACTTGTCTTTATGCAATTTCCTACTCCTTAGAATAGTTTACAGAAAGACTAGAGATACTCAAAAATCATCCTGCCTTCATAGATACCACGTCTTGATTTTATACCGGCCATGTAAAATGTACCTCATTCATAACAGGACGGTTCTCCGACTCGAACTTAAATCCCTTGTTATTCATACATTTGAAAACTACCCGAGCAGTATCAGAAAAAACTCAATTCAAAAATACTACCTAGCCTTCAAATGGATTCTGTTTCTCTTTATTGGCGTATACGTATAAATAAAATGAACAGGTTTAAACACAGTTTAAAATTTATCAAATATTTTGTGATAAAAAAAAACTGGAAGTAAAAAGTGACTTGGGCCAATATCCACCAAAACTAAAAATAAAATTCTCTTGACAATTGCTAAACCGACAGTATTGGCTTTTTATGCTGATTCTAAATATATAAAATTATTTCAGTTTATTGTTACCCACCCACAACTAAAAATTTGAGAAAATTTGCTTAGTTTTTAAAAAAAATGGGAACACCCCCAGAGATGTGAGCCATCTTATTGAAAATCCCTTAATAAAAAAATCATTTCAGAGAACTCCACGATAGAGGTTTCAAGCTCCAATCTTCAAAATGTGGAGTTTCGCATTTTTTTTTTCAGAAGAAACATCATGGATGCATGTTAATTTGTTTTGTTTTTCACAGGGGTGATTGTATCAAAGCGAATGTCCAAGATAATTGGGAGGCAGCTCATTCAAACGTAAATTGAAAGCTCTTTTTTAAATGACCATGCACGTTGGGCCAGAGGAAAGTCTAGTTTTCTGCCATTTTATGGCACCAAACTACCACTTTACCCCAAAGAGGACAAATTTGCAATCAATTTAAAATTCTGAGAAGTTATTTGATTTAAAAGTACCAATAACTATTTTTTATACTTCCCAGTGGCAAAAGAAGTAATGTCAAACGGTGGCAGCACTGGATTCAACCAAGTTGATTCACATTATTTGTAATCAAACGAGGCTACGTTTGGTGGTCTTTAATTGCGCATCAGCTACAGTGTAGGGGGGGGGAGGGGGGAGTCATTCTTTAGTTGGGGATAGGGTAGATTCCTAAAAAAGTAGATATTAATGGACACATTGCTTACTCTTCATGAGGCTTCAGATAAAGGTTAAAAGAGGTAGAGAGGAGTCGGAATTAATTAAAATGTTTCTCTTTACAGCTAAAATATTAAATTCCCATATCTACCAGCACAGAGGGGGGAAAAGCAAGGCAGGCCATCATCAGACCCGCCAGTAAATTTCTTTGGGATGACAAATACTGATAGGAACTTAGTTTTCAGCAATTTCAAATTGTAATATATTTCTTTTTTCTTTTTATAAGAAGTACTTCAATGTAGTTAAGCAAATGAATGCAATCTATTTATCGATAAGAAATCCTTTTGCAGAGCTTGTGATGGCTTCAGTTATGTAAAAGATCAAAAGTCTGTCTCATCCTGAACTCCTTACTCTTTATTGTGAAGTTTGGCTTTTGTCCAAATTTTTAAAGAAAATTTGCAATTGAAATTTTTTTTTTCAAAGCATTAAAAAACTTTCGTTTAATGAGTAGTGTGTTGAAAAGGGGGCAGTCCCCTTTATATACAAGGTAACTCCAAGCTGTTATCAGTTTTAAATTTGCTCCTTATTTTAGTTGCAAACTATTTTCTATTTGTTTAATTACATTTCATGAGACGATAAAGAATTATGAATGCAATGCTTTTGGTAACGCAGAATAAAGATTGACATTTCAATTATCTCTGTTTGGATTTTGATGTTGATCAAACAGTTCATGATAACTGACGGTAAGTAAGGAGAAATTATAACGTATATGAGGGGATTTGCCCCCTCCTCAACACCTCGCTCTTTAAATTGTGTCCCAATTCTTTAAAAACCACATCTGGAAGACAAAGGTCGTTTAATTACAGCAATACATAGTTTTTATTTTAATTGCCGAAAAACTTTAGCGTGAAGATCGAGGTGTTGAAAGAGGGGGCAACCCCACTCATATACATAATAATTTCCGTTCGTTATAAGTTTTAATGTTGCTACTTACGTTCTGTTAAAAAATCTTGTTTTTTTTTATTTAACGATGCTTAGAGACAAATTAAAGTAAAACTAAATAAAAATGAAAAAAGTAAGTAATTAAAAACAATAGACGAAAAAGTAGCCTACTTATAAAAACTAAGATATAAACTCCCAGATGTCTGTTCTGTTGAGCAATGTCGAAGCGTTGGACGGATATTTTTTTTAACAATGTTGACAGTTTTCAATTTAGTTATCAAACACCAAAATATATAATGCCTTTAGACTACTACGTGTTTTTAAAAATTAACACATTATCAAAGTAGTTTGGTCGAAGTTAAACTCTAAAACTAAGATTAAGAAAATCAAATAAAAATGTTTATTAGATATTTGCGATTTAATTTTGAATACCAGAAGCCAATATATTTGACACCTTTATACTTCATAACCGTAGAAAATTAAATCTTTTTCAAAGTGGCAATTAGGTAAATACAGTCACTCTTGGAAAAAAACAAAAAACGTATCCGTTCAGGGGGATATAGTTCCCAGCATTCCGTTTAGGGGAAACATTTCTGATTATGGTGGCTTTATATATCAGCTCAGGGGTACTCTTGCGTTGCAAGCAAAAGTTGACAGCATATTTTTACCGAAATTACCCCTTATTAAGTTGTTTAAAATAATCATATAAACTTTCTTGTGTACTAATAACTGCACTAATCACTAGTAGTAACCGTCCAATTACTTGAGAACCTACACGCAAACCTACGCCTGAGGCATGGATATGTGTGTAGGTTTTCAACGAATTGGGGTTACCAGGATCATTTAATACCGGTCCTATTAAGGACAAGTTTTTCTGACGTAGATTTATAGTTCATGATATACAAGTTTTTTTTTTATGTTAAATCCGGTGTCATTCATGTTTAATTTTATTAGTTTGTTTTTTTTTTTAAAATTGAATATTTTTTTCATGGGTTTCAATAATATAATGAGTAATGTTATTGAAAAGGGTAAGTAATTCTTTAGTTTACGAGATTTGCGAATTTTTTGCGAAAAGTTATTATCGTAAGGGTATTGCGATGGTTAAGAATGTCTCACGGGTAATTAAAGAATGGGGTGCTTACATCAGATACTTAATAGATTTGACGCTTACAAGTGACATTGCTAGAGTCAAATATATTTGGTTTTGGTGATATTATGACCCTCCAAGTCCCCCGGGGAAAGGGCTGCACAGTGTATCGGTATCGGACGTATTATTTTTGGGCGTATTGGTATCGCAGGTATCTACACAGATTTTTAGTAGCTCGTATAAAAGATATTACTCATATCTACGTTCTTCCTATAAATTCAACCATCAGCAACTTCAAAACGGCACTAAAAACGGCGTTTTTGGTGCAATGTCTCAAGTGGAAAAGCTGGGGCTAGTGGACTACCAGCACTTTTAGATTGACGTTTAATGGCTCATTCGAAAGCTAATGATCTTATATACTTTTTTTTTATAATTTATACAAAAAATTAAAAAAATAATTTTTTTTTAACTTATTAATTATTTTAAATAAAAAAAAAAAGGTTTTTTAAATTAAAGAATGGAGCGACGGTAAAACTTAATCCAAACAGAAATTATTCCGTATTTGAAAGGGGCTGCCCCCTCCTCAACGCCTTGCTCTTTACGCTAAAGTTTTTATTGTTTAAAAAAAATAGTCGTGAGAAAGTCAAACTTTGGCGTAAAAAGCGCGGTGTTGCGGCGGGGGCAGCCCCTTTCATATACAGAATAGAGTTTTATGGATATTGGTAAAAGTGGTATTTTAATTTTAAAAGTTCAATATTCGAAGCTAGCTTTAGCAGGAGCTTAGGTTAGTAGTGGTGACAATTGTGATATAAGGAGCAATTGCACCAAATTTTTTAAAAAATAACTTTGTGTGTAATTTATACTTATATAATATACAAAGTTCAATAGTCAAAGCTAGAGTCAGCAGGAGATAAGGATAGTAGTGGTTATAAGTGTGATATAAGGATCAATTGACCACATATATTATAAAAAAAACTTTTTGTTTAATTGATAATTTAAAAAAATACAAAGTTCAATAGTCGAAACTAGATAAAGCAGGAGCAAATGATAGTAGTGTTGACAATTGAGATATAAGTAGCAATTGAACAAAATTTTAGAAAAAATAGCTTTTTGTTGAATTTATACTTTTTTAAAAATTCAATATTCGAAGCTATCTCAAGCATGAGCTTCGGATAGTTGTTGTGACAATTTCAATATACGGAGCAATTGCCAACTATTTTTGAAAAATAAGTTTTTTTGTCACTTGTAATTTTCAAAAATAAAAAGTTCATTATTCGAAGCTATCTTCAGCAGTATCTTAGGATAGTATTGGTGACAATTTAGATATAAGGAGCAATTGACCCATATATTTTAATAAATACAATTTTGTGTCGTTTATACTATACCAAAATACAAAGTTCATTATTCCAACCTATCTTAAGAAGGAGCTTAGGATAGTAGTGGTGACAGTTGAGATAAAAGGAGCAATTGACCCCTATTTTTGAAAAAAGTACGTATATGAGGGGGGTTGCTCCTTCGTCAATACTTCACTCTTTAGGCTAAAGTTTGTCTATTTATTTCAAAAGAGCTATTTATTCTAATTAAGCCACCTTTTTTATTCATGGGTCATTTTTAAAGAATTGGAACAAAATTTGAACTTAGCGTGAAAGGCGAGGTGTTGAGGAGGAGGGACCCCCCCTAATATATTCGATAATTGTGCATCATTTTAAGTTTTAGTGTTTCTGATGACCGTCATTTGAAATTTTTTTTTTAATATTTATACTTCAATAAAACATCTACAGATACACACGACGGAATCAAATTTAGAGGGAAAATTCTTGCCCAATACAAAAAGTTGTAAGAGAATTGAAAATATTTATTAAACAACAGAAAATATTCTTAAAAATAGAAAAAATCGCTTACAAAAATAAAAAATAGTTTTAACAGAATTGAAAATAGCTTCTACAAAATATGAAATACTTTTCGCAGAGCACTAAAATTATACAAACACCTAAAGTATTTGTTACAGAATACAAAAAGTTCAAATAAAGTACAAAAATTGTTAATAAAAACAAAAATCATTCTTACGAAATACAAAAATATTTTACACAAATCAAAAATAGTACTAACAGAATAAAAAATAGTTGTTGAAAAAATTGAAATACTTGTTACAAAACTAAAATATTTCTTAAAACATCAAAAATATTTATTACCGAATATAAAAATTTCAAACAAACTCAAACTTGTTATTATGAACCCAAACTGGTCACCCCCTAAATCGATAAGTTAACCCTAAATGTTTATGGGTTAGTAACATGTAATCTTTTTGAGTATGATCAAAGCTTATGTAGTACTACATTACATTATATAAACAAACTGGGATTCTATGGTAGAGTAACTACACCACATAATAATACTGGTCAGGAACTGAGAAATTTCCAGGAGGACGTCGGTGGACTATGCATCCTATTCGGAGTTGAAGCACTCTAAGTAAGGTGCAATCTAACTACAGATAAAGTTTTAATTCAAAATTGTTACCCTAGGAGTTCGCCCTTTAATCCAGATAGGTTTAAGTGTCTTGTCTTTGAGAGGGGTTATCACTGTCCTAAAGATTACCTTAGGTTCTTCGAACAGTGGAGAGCTAAGAACATACCTGATTATGATAAATCCATAAGACATGTTAAAAACTATTTTATATCACGTAACCATCGTTTTTGAATGTTTAAGAGTGAACTCGTACTATTTTTATGTAAAAATTTGTTGTTGTTTTTTTTTCTTTCAAAAAAAAAAAAATATTTTTTAAAACTTCGAAATTTTTCATCTTTATTAATTTTTTTATTTTTTTTAATAAATTAAAATGTCAAAATATTAATAAATTTCTAACAAATGCGATATTTGATTGGCCAGAGACACGATGTCACTTCCCCACCGGTATTCTATGACCTGTTATTGACATTGCCTAATCTATTGCAAGTATCCAATCAGTATTTTTACGCATTTGAATGATAAACACACAGGTCATATCTTTTAAAAAAAAATGTGAAGATGGAGCTTTTTAATAAAGTTTGTTTACGAAACAAGGTTATTTTAGCACTGAATGCTGACACAGAGAATTATTTAAACTTTGAAATAAGTACAGATGTTAGCACTATTGGAAATGTATGCATGCATTGTCATGACAGTAAGAAATTAAATTTCTTTGGAATACCAAAAAATTCAACTCTTAAGTTGGTGGATATGCGAGATTGAGATCTCCAGAGATGATTGCACTCAAAAAGAAAGCCAACATAAAAATAATCATTGATGATAGAGGATAACTCCTTGCTCCTGCTGTAGGTAACACATTATCTACTGATACATCCAATCGTCACCTTTCAGGTATTAGCATTCAACGGAAGATCAATAAAAGAAAGGCATACTCTTCTACTAATATAGTAAACCATATCTTGTCTACATGTCTAAACTGTTAAATGTGTAAAAATAATGTGATAATAGACAGTGAAATTTACAGAAAAATAAAAAGTGCATTGTCAGAAAATATCACGATGGAATATAAAGATGAACTAGTGCCTGATTCTTTCCTGTGTGGTACTGTTACCTCTGTTCTGAAGCGAGGGAAGGATCCGCTTGATTGTGGATCATACCGCCCAATCACTGTAGCGTGTGATTTTAAGCAAACTATTTGAATATGTATTGCTCCCATTTATTCAAGATAAGGTGGATTATAACGTAAATCAGTTCGGTTTTAAGTCACGTATAGGATGCCAGCATGCCCACCGTATTTTTACAACAGTGTTACAAGAAGCACATCGTTTCAAAAATTATTGCATATTACTTAAAAGCGCTAGAAACACAGTTCTGTACATATTTTGTATTAAATATTGATTACAAATAGGTAGCTCTTATTCATGAGCAGATTCGGATTGTCTTAAGTGACATTGATCAGCTCTCACTTAAAGCTCAAGAAGAATCTGCTGAGCTTTCGAGTGATTCAAAAATAAAAACACAGTTTCCAAAACAGCAATTTACTGAACTCTGGATCAGAACTTGAACTGCTCACAATCGCTTATATGGTGTTAAGTGTTCTTCTGCCATTAGACACTACATATTTATGTTAAGTTATTTCTCAGCTTGAATACATATTAAATCTCAGTATTATTCATCGCTAAATAATATTCAAAAGGTGTTGCGTCCAGCAGCATCAAACATTCAACCAAGATTTAATTTATTATTGAATAAGAAAAAATAGACATATTTATCTCTTTAAATTTTAATCTAATACTGAGCATTCAACGCCTGCGTTCGAATATATTCAATCGAACTAAGAAGTTCACAGAATTCCCTTTTATTTATGTTATAGGCTACAGCAAAAAGAATTTATTATGGTATAGGCTACTATAAAAAAAAATGCAATTATGATTTAAAATAGGGCATATGATTTTTAACCATAATAAAAATAATTTTACGAATTTTTGTGCAACTTTTAAATTTAGGTTTTTTATGTTTCTAAGCAAACTCTAGTAATATATTTTTTCATATGTGCATGTATATTATTACCTAATAAATATATCACCAAAAAATATATATTAATCTGCTTGTTTTGAATTTATATGGGGTCACCAGGAAACTAAAAATCATAAATGGGGTCGTGAATGAAAAAAGTTTAAGAAGCCCTGTTCTACACTAAAGATTTCTGGTAGGCACTTCAGATCATAACAGCAAATTCTCTGCATATTTCAAAATCAACTTGAAATCCAAATAATAGACAGATTTATCTCTTAATTTATAGAGAAATATACACTATAAATATGGATTTTAAAATTTATATAGAGATGTGGTTTTAAGGCTTATTATCAAGCCTTTTGAAAAATATAAAAACTTGCCAAACTAGGCTACTTGCAGGCAAAAATTTAAATATGTTCATGAAAGACTACAAAAACGGTTTGGCAAACACCTGCACATTGGAATAAGATAAAACAAAACTTCTATCATAAGATTAAGCCCCTTTGTCCTATTTTTGTCCCGTAAAATATTATCCAAAACATTTCAATCAACAAAAACACAATGTTTCAGATATACCTTCATTCTTAGGACATTTGAGCTGCAATTCATGGGTGTCGTATTCAAATTTACATGGTCCTGAAATGCTACGTAAATTGAGCAAGGGAACAGATTCACGTTTTGGTGACAAAAGATGGTTTGGAAAAGGAAAGGGCTTCTCAAGGTCACCTGGTAAAGCGTCTTCAGCTTCTAAAACAAATTTTAAACTAAACAGACATAGAAAAATTTAACAGTAAAGCTTACTAAACAAATTTGACTGCTTTTCTTTATAGTTAGGTGTAAAAATGTAGATATAGACATGATATGTATAAATAAAATTAGATTTATATTATGTTTTTTTTTAAAAAATAATTTCTAAAATCTGTTTTTTTATAAAACAAAAGAAAACCTGAAACATTCAACGAAACTCATAAACATAGAACGAACAAAAACATGAAAGTCATAAAACAAAATTCATAAAACCAAATTCATAAGAACAAAATTGATAGCATAGAACTAGTAGCTGGATAAGTGTAAATTTAATATGACATACTAAATTAAAAAAAATGAATATTGAATAAAAAAAATTTACCAAAAAAAAAACATTTTACAGCTTAACAATCACAAAAAATTGACTCAATTAAAGGTAAAAAAACACCAATCAATTAGGAGTTTTCTGCATTAGTTCCCCATCAATAAAACACAAAATATTGTCTGCAAAAGTTGAATGGCTGAATTCAACTAACTTTATTCCTTCAACTAACTTCATGAAAGACTACAAAAACGGTTTGGCAAACACCTGCTCATTGGAATAAAATAAAACGAAACTTCTATCTTAAGATCAAGTCCCTTTGTCCTATTTTTGTCCCGTAAAATATTATCCAATACATTTCAATCAACAAAAACACAATGTTCCATATATACCTTCATTCTTAGGACATTTGAGATGCAATTCCTGAGTGCCGTATTCAAATTTACATGGTCCTGAAATGCCACGTAAATTGAGCAAGGGAACATATTGACGTTTTGGTGACAACAGATGGTTTGGAAAAGGAAAGGGCTTCTCAAGGTCACCTGGTAAAGCGTCTTCAACTTCTAAAACAAATTTTAAACTAAACAGACATAGAAAAATTTAACAGTAAAGCTTACTAAACAAATCTAACTGCTTTTCTTTATAGTTACGTGTAAAAATGTAAATATAGACATTATATGTATACATAAAATTAGATGTATATTCTGTTTTTTCTTTCAAAAATCATTTCTAAAATCTGTTTTTTTTTTATAAAACAAAAGAAAATCTGAAACATTCAACGAAACTCATTAACATAGAATGAATAAACCTGAAATTCATAAAACTAAATTCATAAAACTAAATTCATAAGAGCAAAATTGATAGCATAGAACTAGTAGCTGGATAAGTGTAAATTTAATATGACATACTAAATAAAACAAAATTGATATTGAATAAAAAAAAATTACCAAAAAAAAAAAATTTCACAGCTTAACAATCACAAAAAAATTGACTCAATTAAAGGTAAAAAAAAAATACAAATCAATTAGGAGTTTGCTGCATTAAGTCCCCAACAATAAAACACAAAATATAGTCTCCCAAAGTTTAATGACTGAATTCAACTAACTTTATTCCTCTCTTACATGTCTTATAACTTGATATTCCCATCTGAAGCTACAGGACTACCCCTACTTTGGTGGTAATATATCATTCATCGTACCTGCAAACTGACTGAAAAATTATCTATAGGATGATTACTTGTCTCACCAAATTTCAAAATAAAAGCTAATTATCTGAATTTAAATGTGTGATGCAGCACAAAGAAGCCATTTGTATCACCCCTCAGCTCTTAATCCTTAGATCCAAGAACATATGTAGTTATATTTTTTTCTTAGGACCACTTAATGACAAAAAAGTTAAATGTATAGAATTACCGTTTTTAATGAAAGAATCCTCAGAAACCATGATGAGATCAGCCATTTTCGGAATTTGTGGCAATTCCATGAAAGATATATGAAT
Source organism: Artemia sp. Qi Xiang Cuo (assembly GCF_049724085.1). Lineage (NCBI taxonomy): Eukaryota > Metazoa > Arthropoda > Branchiopoda > Anostraca > Artemiidae > Artemia > Artemia sp. Qi Xiang Cuo. The sequence continues at coordinate 72,476 of NW_028300409.1, read as the reverse complement.
GGACTTAATGCAAACTATGACAAGTATAATACTATCATTTACATTTGGATACGACACAGATTTTAGTCAGGAGTCCTAAAATACAAAAAATATAGTGATATACTAATGACTAACAATGACTTTTAACCACTGCAAAGCATATCTTATCTTAATACAGTTGAAAGCACAGGCTCAACTCCTTTAGCAGTCTAAGGCATTAGAAATCTGGCTATTTCTTTTCTTTTAAGAAGAAGGCGCAAAAATTCAAACACTGCCTTTTTGATGTAACTATTTTTAAAGCGCAGTTGTTGATTTTAAGTTATATTAAACTTTCACGGTAAAAAAGCAAAGCACAGCTGTTAGCTTATTCTATTAGCTGTTACGGCTGCTAGCTGTATTCTTTTAGTTAATTTTTCAAGCCAAAAACTATTAGGTTGGAAATTTGGTTCAACTCCTGAAATGACAGCTTTATTCATTGTTTTAATGTTTAAAACACTGCAAAGTGTAGGCCTTATATATATATGCGTTATGTATTTTCAAAAGGATATATCTAGTTGTTCTTACTTTTAGGGCTTCAAGAATGTGACAATAGACCTAAAATTAGATCGAAAAAGATATTATGCAATAGCATTGTATTTATCAATTAAAAAATAAGTAATTACCTTCTAAAGGAATTTAAAATTCAAATTTAAAGTGAAATTCAAGCAATTTAAGAAATATTTCCAGAAAAATTAGTCTTTAGTTTTTTAATGTCCACTAAAACGTAACAATATTTGTCTTAAATAATTCTGAAAAATCAATCAACTGTTTAGGTTAACTTATGAGGACAATCAGGTTAACTAAGGTTAAACTGGTGGGAACCACTCATGACAAGGTTTAAATTTACCTTCAATTACTTTTTTATACAAAAATTGGTTCAGCATCTATGCTTGAAGGCGATGGCCATTACTATAGGCAACGCTACAGCGTTGCCTCTGATATTGTCTCAGCATCAATGCCAATGTTATTATGAAATCAATTTCACCTTTTTATTAAACATTTTTAATTATACTAGAAGACGATGTACTAATGTGAAAAACAACAAACAATATCCCTATTCAAAAGATTTTCTATATACCATGGTTGCAGTGACAGCTGTAACCTAAGACAGAGTACACAGATATTGAAATAGCCTGAAACACTTTAAAATGGCGTCGATTTGAAACTAAAATTAACCAGAAATTCACCGTCCAACTTTTCTAATGGTTCCTCTATAATCTTTTTTAGCAACCTGCTAAAGATAAACCAAACCCCATTGTTACCAAATGTTTATAAATACGTTTTGAAAAAAAAATTAATGTCTTTCAGTGCGCTAAAATTTTTAGAAGAATTTCTTGATATTTTAGACAATATATTAAACAAAATATTATATTTTATATGTAGCCTTACCATATGAGAATTAAGATAAGAGACTGAAACCCATCATTCTGCCAAGGCAAACCTGCTATAAAAATAATTGGTGTCGAAACGGTAAATTACAGAATATTGTATATTATTACATTAACTTATAAATTAAATTAACTGCAGATCTTCAATTCTTTTAATGTCCTTCCAGATTCTAAAATCTATGTATTCTCTTAAAATCTGTTTCTAAATTCTAAAATCGGTACCATACATATTTACATGGTCCAACCTTCTTAATTTTACCCCTCTAAGCCTCTTTAGCAACCTACTAAAGGATAAACCACAGCCCACTGCGACCAAAAACTTTAAAAACACACTTTGAAAAAATAGGTTTTTTTTACATTTTTTTTAAACTTGTCAATTCGGTAAATTATTGGCGCTTTGTCACATTGTCACAGGGTATTTATATTTAAATAAACATTAATACCCCACTTTAATTCTTTTTTCCTTAAATTGCGGACATTTGTATTTTTATGTAAAGATATGCAATTTCAGACACTAATGAACTTAAACTATTTATTAAAAAAGGACATAATGGATAAAAAGCAAGCAAGAAATATCTCAAAAAAGGAAAACAAGCAAAACAATATACCAAAAAACACTGAACATATATTTATATAAAGGAGAAAGAGAGGCAACTCGTTACGCCTCCCTTAGCAACAAAGGAAAATAAAAAGAAATTACACTTCAATAGCTCTCAGGGAGCACACAGGAAAAAAAGCAAGAAAGAAAGAAGAAAGAAAGAGAAGAAAAAAACAAAGAAAAAAACATTAACTCGCGGAGAAAGGGATGGGATTTACAAAACAAAATATAAATAAATCAACAATACATTCAATCATTTGGCAATCTTTGGCATTTGAATATATTCAATTATACTTTTTTGGCAATCTTGGGAAGGTGATATCTAAAACTGAGTTTTCATCGCTCATTTATAACAAACAGGAAAAGAAATATATTCCAACCATGGCCATGCTTATTTTCAACCAAAAGTTTCATGCTTTAAAAAAAACAAGCTCTGGTTGGGAAATATTTGGGAAATTAAGATAAAGAAAAAGACCACATATTATACCTATATTTCAGAATATTGCTTAAAAATTTATTTAAAAACAATTATTTTTTCCATACATTTTGCAGCCATCCCCCTCTGAAATATGGATCTTGCCCTGGGATACAAACAAAAACATGGACTTACTGTTGATGAGAATTAAGTAAAAAAAAACTTAATTTTGCATCTAGTCTAGGGTTATACCCATACATAGGGGGTACGGGTAATTAAACTAGAAATAACTCTAACAGCCAAAAAAATAGAGAACTTCTAAATATAATGAACTAAGAATTTTGTTATTATGGTATTTAGTTAAGATAAAGAGATACATTATAGTCTCACTCTTAGTTGTATTTTTTTTATCTGTTTAAATCTATTTGGGTAGTCTTTCTAATTTTACAATCAGTGGCAAAATGAAGATAGACAGCTAAAAACATTCCTCCAGGGCCAAATCTAGGCTGGGTATGTATTTTTGAAGTTTTATCCACCTAGTACAATTTGGTGATTGAAAAGTTTAACTACTTTGTCAACAAGATTTATAAAGCAAACTTTAAATTTTACCGTCTTATTATCTGCAAAACTTTATTAAACATCCTTTAAAAGGGACCAACTGAATCCAGTCTAAATCCACAATACTATTAAATTATTTGAAATTTTGACTGTTTTCAATGTATTTTCCACAGTTGGTCTGTCATTTTGTTAAAAAATGGCATCAAATATTTGTATGCAGATCTTGTGGAGGATTAATTAATGTGGTTTCTAAAAGATAAATCCATTAAATATTCTTTCAAATATAATAATTCCTACAGTTATGTTTGAATCCCCTACCCCAGATGCCTGGGTATGAACCTAACTTAAACATTGTAGTTTGCTCATTTTGTTGTTTCTTTTATTTTGGGATTACTACCAGCTTTTGATGAAAAATAGGTGTGAACCAAGCCCAAGGGCTCATAAAACAAACATTTACCACCAGGAAGCCATATGTGGTCAAGAAGCTGTACAAAGCTATTGTACATCCACACCTGGAATTTGGAATGATCCTAGCGTCTCCTCATTATAAAATGGATGTTAAAGCACTCAAGAGTGTCCAAAGGCAAGCAACAAAGCTCATACCAGCTTTGCAAGACAAGATGTATGAGGAACACCTTGTATTCCTCAAACTCCCCACCCTAGTCTATATTTTTTCAATCATCAGTATATAGACTTACTTGGTTTTCATGATATTTGACAAATCATTAATGTTAATACTGAGTAGGATGGGACCCAAGACTGTGCCCTGGGGAGTATCACTTCTAAAATTCTAATTGTGCCATCCTCACAGTTGAATGACCTCTCAACCTCACCAGATGTCTCAACACTCTGTTTTTTACTACTTAAAAATGGCATCACCCTCCTAACCACACTCTCATTCATTCCAATGGCCTGAAACCTTATTTGGAGTCTCTTATTGCAGACTGCAAAGTATAGCAGTGTGATGTTTTTTTTAGAGTGGTTTCTTGCCTGTCCCTCTGCCTTCACCGTAAATCCTGGATCCGCCACTACAATCGATACTGTTTTTTTTTTTCCATGACTACCATGTTAGGTAGACTGACATACCCCCTCCAAAACGAAATCCTGGCTACGCCACTAAAACCAACCGAAAGAACCAATTAGAAGACAGTTATGAGCAAGATTTCTTAAGTTTATTTTCAGCTCATATTAAAGGACTTAAATTAGCCACGAATAATTGTAGATAAAAATTAAGACCAACGTGTGAAGCTCAGATCTTATGAAACTTAAAGGATAGGGGAACGCCAGAAACATTTTCACTAGCACTGAGCAGACATTCTCTTCAAATATTCTGGAAGAAAGACGTTAACATAGAAGTTTTCGAGAGCACGAATATTCTCAATCCATGATTCGTCTCTCACTATCTCCAATATTATTGTGCTCTTTTCTGACCAGACACAAACATCACAAGACCGCCAACCAGTTATAAACAGCTGCCCTTGGATTTGGTTGTAATATTTATTACCAAGAGGGTGAGAACGGTCAAGGTAATAGTAGTTGGCACTGTCTTTCTTCAGGTAACTGTTTGATATATGTGTATTCGCACTGGCAACAACACCATCCAGTCTTTGAGTATACGGGGACTTGACTTCCACCAGCTTTTTTGCTGATACAGTGCCATCAGGAGATGCACCAAGCATTCCACTTGGGGTTAGAAATAGGCCTGCAGGGGCAACAGTCACGCCGGAAATCTGCTCATATTCCTAGAACGAAAAAGCAAGATGAAAAACAAAATATTTTCTAACATTTAATATTGTTGGTGATGTTTTCTGGTTATCTTCCAAGATAACCAAAAGTAGCTAAAGCAGAATTTTACTGTGAAATTGGCAGCAACTATGACTTGAGTTGTATTTTCAATATTTCCTTTTTTCAAATAATTTTTATTCTCTGGTCACATTGGTGTTCCTGGCTAAATGGTTGACACTCTTGGTCGGGAATCCTTTGTCCAATGAGCACAAGTTTAATTCCTGGCATTGCCAGTTTATTTGGATTGGGATAGGGGGTCAGTGAAGTGACTTAGCTTAGCAAGAGTTGGTCCAGCTTTAAATGAGCACCTAGAGAAATCTGGGGAAGATAAGCAAGAAGAGCATGCAAAAATAAAGGATAGCTGGTCGAATATTTTCAATCCATGATTCGTCTCTCACTATCTCCAATATTATTGTGCTCTTTTCCGACCAGACACAAAGATCACAAGACCGCCAACCAGTTATAAATAGCTGCCCTTGGATTTGGTTGTAATATTTATTACCAAGAGGGTGAGAACGGTCAAGGTAATAGTAGTTGGCACTGTCTTTCTTCAGGTAACTGTTTGATATATGTGTATTCGCACTGGCAACAACACCATCCAGTCTTTGAGTATACGGGGACTTGACTTCCACCAGCTTTTCTGCTGATACAATGCCATCAGGAAATGCATCAAACATTCTACTTGGGGTTAGAGATAGGCCTGCAGGGGCAACAGTCACGCCGGAAATCTGCTCATATTCCTGGAACGAAAAAGCAAGATGAAAAACAAAATATTTTCTAACATTTAATATTGTTGTTGATGTTTTCTGGTTATCTTCCAAGATAACCAAAAGTAGCTTAAGCAGAATTTTACTGTGAAATTGGCAGCAACTATGACTTGAGTTGTATTTTCAATATTTACTTTTTGCAAATAATTTTTATTCTCTGGTCACATTGGTGTTCCTGGCTAAATGGTTGATACTCTGGGTTGGGAATCCTTTGTCCAAGGAGCACAAGTTTAATTCCTGGCATTGCCAGTTTATTTGGATTGGGATAGGGGGTCATTGAAGTGACTTAGCTTAGCAAGAGTTAGTCCAGTTTTAAATGAGGACCTAGAGAAATCTAGGGAAGATAAGCAAAAAGAGCATGCAAAAATAAAGGATAGCTGGTCCCTAGCTTGATATTGCTCTTTCTGGCTAAAAGACCACAAAATGGAGATCAGCACTTCCAGTTTGGACCTGGAAAGTCTACAGCCACCATACATACTTACATATTGGTGTTCAGTTAGCAAACAATATTTTATCTGCAGTTATTTTTAAAAGAATTTAGACAATCAGCTTTCTAAGTATGATTAGTATTAATTAATTTTTAAAGCCATGCTGCCTTTTGATTTGAAACAAACATGTTTTGTTGTGTTTAAAGTAGAGATTTTAAAATTATTAATAATTAGAAGCCCTTTCTCTGATTTTGCCAACTTTTCAGGCAGTAAGTAATTTTTAATAACTGTAAAATATTTCTTCTGGTCCTTTACCAGTGGTTATCAATTATAATGCACTAAACAATGATTGATATATACTATGGTCATGAGTGTAGGGACGGAGGCAGGGGGACAGCTGCCCCTTCCCCTATACCTTCAAATTTACATTAGATATGGCTGAAAAAGCATATGGTTGGAACAGAAGTTACCCCCCCCCTTAGACAATATGCTGCCATCGCCCATGACTGTGGTCACTAAAATTATGAAAATCTAACCTATTTTACCAACTGAGATTTACCAACTGTTCAAAAAGGTGTAAGAGAATATTTAATTTGGCCCAATGACTTATCCACAAAAACTTTCTTTTAAACCCATTAAATGTAAGAGAGATGAAGAAATGCAAGTAAGATGGTCCTTCCTTTTGCCTGAATAATGGATGTATGTTTCCTAGCTTCAATAAAAGGGGACTTTCTTTGGATTCTTTTCCATCCAACTAAAAGCAGTAGGGGCAGCATCAGGTACAAATGACCTTCCTCTTAGTCTACATACACAGGGGGAAATCATGCAGCTCTATACTAGCCTTTACATTACCCTTAAATGTGCAAATATATATCCTGAATTGACATATATAGGGGGGGGGCTAAAATTCATTTCCGACAGAAATGATTATTATATCTGTAATCAGCATAAAAAAAGGCATCAAATGGTATATTCACTTTATTTGTAAGTCAATAATTTGATTTGGTAAAAACTTGCCTAATGTGCAAATATATAGCCAAAATTATATATTTCCAATGTATTCTGCCACCTGTCACTTGTTTTCCTGTTTGTACTTTGTCACAGTTGATTAAAATAATGGGTACTAGGGTTGAGGAACAGATTGACAGAATAAATAGAAAATATGTAGTTTGAGCTATAGATTTCTATATTAGGAGGGTTGGAAGACAACAGAGCTGTATGTAAAATGTTTAAGGTATAATTATTATGCAAATCATGAAGGGTCACTTTTTTAACATATTTTCTTCTCTAGGCTAAAAGATAGGCTACTAGCAAGATTTTCTTAATATTTTTTTTTTATTAAACAGCAGTTAAAAAACCAGCGCCAATATGGTTATTTTCGGCTCGTTTTGCCAGGTGCTACCAAAACAAAAAAATTTGCTTTCTAGATCCACCTCTTGTGTTGGACAGTACTGCTTCAAAGGTGGAAGTCAAAAGATCAGGATGGGGGGTTCAATGAAAAACCTTAGACTTTGAATTAGTCAGACAGATTCAATAAATAGTTGCCATGACTAGTGGCAGCTATTATTTAAGTACAAGCCTCTTTGAAAGTAAGGGCATGAAAGCTGTAATAAAAGGGGAACAAAAATGAAAACTGTGTCTCTTCTTACCTTGATTGCATCAGCTTCGTGTATCTTTCCCCACAAAAGAGACCTACTTTGCTTAAAATCCTCTCCAAGATCTCCTCCAATCAAGGCTTTCATGAGGGTGTTAGAGGGTGGAAGTCTTCGGGCAATACAAGCCAAGACATCTGAAAAGTTACTGACAGTAATTCTGGCCTTCCTTAACCTTAACCAATTATGGTTTGATGTCTGGCCAACAGTCTCCAAGCTAACTATTGCAAGTTGGCTGGAACTTAGCTTTAGGGTGGAAACCAAACTAGGAATGTCAGAACCGCCACTTAGCACAGCCCTGCCTGTAATGTTTTCTACTGCTAGGTTATTAATCTCACCTATATCTGGGTTTGGTACATTGACTACCCAATTAAGGGGGGAACTTGAGCAATGCTTGCTCAGCAAGGATTTCACTTTGTCAACATAGCTGCCTTTCAGGAGTACTTCCAGGAGTGAATCATTTAAAACAGGCTTTGGAAGGAACAACACTTCTGTTGGTTTGGACTTCAGTTTGTCTTCATTGTTTTTCTTCCTCCAGGAGCAAGGTAGGTCTGTACTCAAAATGCTGTTCTGGGCATGTAACAGAAGTGCAGCCATATGGTGACACCGGTATTGTCCTCTTAGGCAGTCACATTTTCCAGAATATTCTTCCAATAGCTGAGCCTAAAAATTCACTGACTCAGTAGTTGTTATTGAGTATGAGCCATACTAGCTTTTATTTTGACTGTATTTAAAAATTGAAGGTCAATACACTAAATGACCATAGGGATAATTTACAGTAGTTTTTCATGCTGAAAAGACCACAAATATTGCTTTTAGAGACTTCCCCTCATTATTGGCCATGGTATATTAATTTTCATAAAGTGCCCAACATTCTTTGAAGCTAATTGTGCTCTAACCCAATCCTGCAACAGGGGTTCCGAAAAACTCAGCTCTAGCAGCACAAGAGTTTGAGGGTGCAGAAAATCCAATGATCCAATGCACTCCCAAGAGTGTCAGTCATGGTTCCAGACACTAATTTATGTAGAGAGAACTTTGGTCAATAGCCAAATTCTAGAAAGCTAAAAATTTGTTAAGCAAAGAAAGGTAAGGGAAGCTTCTAGAAGCACTCAAATAGAAAGTGGTCCCATTATTACACTACTTTCAACTTTTAAACTGATACTATAAATTGAAGAAAGTTGGGTGTTTTTAGTGTCTGTCTTTCAAAGTACTCATTACGGCAGCATAGTGTTTGCTCTTGGCTCAACTGTCCTTTACTGTTTGATGTTCTATCTGAATATAAGAATCATTCCTGTCGCAAATTCTAAGTACTATTTTCATGGACAATCCTGCATAGCCTATTTGAATATCGTTTGTGTAGGCTTTGAATTTGAATTAAGGATCTTGGACTCTTAATGGGGTGTGAACAAGGCCAATTGAACAAACAGAGTACTGATGCCTGGGGGCCAAGCTAAAGGGTATGTCCTCTATTTTCAAATTTCTGAAAAAGAATTTGCAGTGGGAATGATTGTTTTTAGAATAAGTATTGAAAACTGAATAATATTTTATCTTTTATTTTTCGTCATCTTGAGTATAAACCTCTCTAGATTACACTGATGATCAAGAGTTTCACCAACAAAACTCAGTGAATTTGGAATATAGGACCATAATTAGGCCCTATCTATATTAGGCCCTATGAATGGAATGGTGTTTATTTGTTAGCTATCTAATTATGATCCTTAATTCCAAATTTATCCCAAAATCATGGCAATTGGTTGTTGATCACATTTTGATTGACTTAGTTTTCTTGAAATAAAAAAACAAAAAAAAACCTTCAACAACACACATTTTAGCAATTTCAGATTTAGAACTTGATAAAATAAGGCAAATCCTGGTAAAGGTGCAGTTTAGTTCCCCCTGCAGTGTAGGGTGTAGAGCCCCTGCACATACGACTGGGGTATGCAGTAAGAAGTCAGTTGTTTATAATCTGCATCTACTGGACAGTATCTCTGCAATGTGACAGCCCAATTGACTGAATAATAAACAGTTAGAAATAAGCTTTTTTTATCAGGGGAAACTAGGATGCACCTTCACCCAAATTCTTATACAAAACAGGCACACATACTAACAGAACTAACCTGTACATTGTACAGCTTCTCTTTCATGGAAGCATGAACCTGGCTACTGATAGTGGCTGAGCTGGGCTCATAAAAGAATGATTGGAGATGGCTAGATTTGAGGGCTATCTCTCCTCTTTCAAGCAGCTTGAGCTCTCCCTCGAAAAACTTCGAAATTTTAAAGCTTGTAATTTCCATTTAGTTGCGATTATCAAAATGGCTTGTTTGTCTCCACATGATGATAGTGATGTTGTAGTGACGCATGACTTGACAGACGTATTCTTTTAAGCGGCGTTCACAAGCTAGTCTAGCTAGAATCCCATGTCTAGACACGTGTCTAGCAAGAATCCACTGTCTAGGCAACGACCGTTCACAAGTACAATTCGGCGCTTAGCTTGACACGCTAGACAAGGTACTTGGCTAGACATTGAGTTCTAGCCTCTAGAACTCAATGTCTAGAATTTTCGATTATAGCCAATCAGAATGTGTCAAGATCCACTATTTTCATAATTTTTGTTTACATTTGTAAACTGAAATTTAATTTTTGTTTTTTCATTAATTGTTCTTTTTTCATTTTAGGCAAATATGCAACACCAGACATAAAAAAGAAGCACATTAAGGCAATTGTGTTGCTTATCTCGTCCATTAGCTTGTGACAGTAAAAATAAGGATTATAATATTTGAAAGTTTTGCCAGCATAAGCTCTGTTGATTGGCTAGAAATGACAATTGAAACTAAATTTGTAGTTTTAGCTAAGCACCGAATTTTACATGTGAACGATCGTTGCCTAGACATTGGATTCTGGCTAGACACGTGTCTAGACATGGGATTCTAGCAAGACACGCTTGTGAACGCCGCTTTACGGCACTGTATATATAATTAGCAGTAAGTTTACGACAGATGATTTCTGGCTCTTCATTCTCGGTGCGAACAAAAAGCTCCTCCCACTTCTTCATGCATTAGCGGCAGTGTTTCCAACACTTCAAAAGAAAATGTACCACAAATCGCAAGAAAAATGTACCAAAGACAAAAAAAAATGTACTATATTCCAATTTTTTTCACATGTTACGCTTCGCGTAACACGTGAACCGTCAAGGACATACAGTACTATCTATGACCATTTTGTATACAAAATTTTCATTCACTTTCTTTCTCCATTCCTTCGTTTTTTTCTCTCTTCTAATACAGTTCATTACTCCTGACAATAATTGAAGAAATTGTTCGGGGTAACATATATTACTACAATAGCATTTTACTACAGGCCAAAAAGTCGGTGTTTTTCGGCCATTTACGACCGTTTACAGCACCGCGCTGAAATCGGTCCCAAATGAGGATTTTATTACAAATCAGGGGGTAAAATCAAAATTTTAACTTTGTATTCTTACAGAATATTGCCCAAAACCAGTTGCTGGGACCTGTTTTTCTGTTTAATAGTTTGCATACAAATGCCCCTTTTACCTCACATAAAGATCTCGATTGAGGGGAGGATCGCTCTTGTAGCCCTCCCCTAATATGCGCTACCGCCTACAAACAAAACAGAAAAAAATTTCTTTTTAAATTGGGACTGATTAAAGAAGTGACTTTGGGGGTTATGATCTGGTCTAACACGTACTGGACATTTTTATTTTGAAATAATATTTTTCTCCAAAATACTTTTATAAAATCCTTCACTCACCTTATATGGTCGATTCGGATATATCCCCACAAATTGTACAATAGAGAACATATCTTTCACTATTTCTTAAATCAGCTTAAAAATATAGATAATGGCATCTTTTATTTTTAAAACTGGAGCTTGGTTTATAACTTTGAGTTTTCTGAGGTTTCATCTACTCTATGCTACAAAAATTATACATAAAAAAAAACGACCAAAAATATGACATTAAACATCATTATCTAAACCAGAAGCCATGGCAGCACTCACAATTGCAGATATTATGTACCTTTTTCCAGTATTTCGCCAGTTAGGGTGTGACACCATGCTCATGGGGGGTTTCCAGTCTTTGCTAACAAATCGTTTAGCACCCAGGACAGCATTAAGAAAGAGTAGTAAAGCCTAGTTCATTTCAAAATTTTGTTTTGTTTAAATTAGTAGTTGAAAAGGCCCTCTCGGCACAAGCAGAAGAATATGGTAGGATAAGCATTTTCATCATGAACTCACCCAAGAATGGGAAACTTTTGACTTAAGGACCATCACATCGTTCTAGTACTTTAAAACAGAAATAAACTGTGTCAGAATCTACACATTTCTCGAGATCAGCGCAAAATGGTAGCCTTTCCTAATCTTTGACAATGTTTTCCACATCAGTCTCTTTTGCCAAACTTAGAAACTGGACAAGTTGTGGGACAATACTTAAGTTCGAGTGGTCAGGAGACATGGCTATCTTTGGGTCCTGTCGGTCTAAGCTAAAAGACGATTATTTTGAACTGAAAAACTTTTCCTTATTTCGTCGCTCAGTTCTATCATGTATTGATAGATTGTCTTTTCCGTATTTTCCGTACACACTGTTTTGAAGGCAGTTGCAGCTTTTGTTGTTGTTGATAAATATAAACTCTACACGACTGCCAAAGTCTACTTCTTTCATGTCTCGAAAGTGCTGTGGGTTCCTGAACTGTATCAAAGGTGCTTATGTCGTCTCCGCGTAGCTTGGCTTCATAGTATGGTTGATAATCACTTTATACAGCTCACCAAGTCCACTGTACAATATGTGAATTTGGGTATTCTCCAACTGAAACAACCGATTAAGGTCACTAATAAATAGTAGGATATATGTGAGACAAGAAAAATAATCTTTGAATGTAGAGAACAGCAATTTTTAGAGAATAGCTGTGGCTTGTTTCCTTCTTTAAAACTTTCACTCCGAAAGAAAAGTATCAAACAATCCCATTGTTCGAGGTAACACATAATAACTGGAAGTCAGGAAAGCCACCTAGTTGTGACATGGCACAGGATCCTGTACTTGTCAAGCTCAATGATTTTCTGCATTTTGACAAACTCATCAGCCATTTTAGGGTTTCAATCAATGTAATTTTAGAGATCTTGACAGAATTCTTCGATGTCTGTAAGTATCTTATGACTTGCTGCACTGGCACACAAATGGATGGAGTGGCATGTACACCCAAGAACAAATAGGTTTGGTAGATCCAGCGAAAGCTTTGCTTGCATACTCCCTTTTCCCCCCATCATCACAGATGCATTATCTGATGCAAAACCAAACAGATTAAGCTTTGGCACTCCAATCTCTTCAAACAGAATTTTTATCAACACGGTATATAGATCTTTAGCTGTGCACTGCTGTACTTCAACCAATTTCAAGAATGATCCTTCACAACTTTCTTCCATCCATCATTCTTAGCTTCCTTCACTTCATCGACATGACGAATAACAGCAACTAGGCTTTTCGAATTACTCGCGTCAGTACTTTCGTCAATGATTACCGAAAAACAGTTTTTTCTCATCAGGTTGCACAGGTCATCAGTTTGCTACTTCTCCAAATATTTTATTGATCACATGTGGAGTTTTGTACGACCACACTGAACACTTTTTACTATTTCCAAGTCAGGAAATGCTCTCTTTAAGGTATCTGGAACCTCTTTCATAACATTGATTGCCAAGTTATGCCTCGCCAGAAATCCACTTAAAATCTGTTGAGCCTGCCTGATTTTCTGACTTTTTAGAAGCCTTTCATTCTTTTTTATACTATCTATTGAGAACTGTAACATGGGAGCAAAACTAAGCGTTGCAGACACCTTTTTTAAATGAGTAGGATTGCTCAGGTGGCGCCTAATATGAAAACTGCTACCCGAAAAGCCAGTATTACGCAGAATACAGCGAGGCTGCCCTGTGTGCTCTTTGCCGATGTAATGTTTACCCTCAAGGTCAATATTTTAATTTGGTGTAAGTTTTTTTTGTCATTCTTCTTCCTTGTGGTAGCTTATTTAGCTCCAGCAGCTGTTCCAACGTGTGATTCCGCTTCATCAGTAACTAAAGGTGTTCCGTCATCTTCTTGAGAGTTGCTACAGCTATCAACAACAGTTGAGCTATCTAACTGAATTTCTTCTTCCCTTGCTACAGCCCTGCTTACAGATCGGCTCAACTCTGAATCTGCAATAATACTCCCAACAAACAGATTGTTTCATATATTTTTGTCTCGAGCTAAAACTTCCACCTCAGAATACTGTTCTCTAATATTGGTCAAAATAGGTGAACATATTTGACATTCTTCTTTACTGTTTTTAGTACTGCTTATGGCCATGCTTTTTTTTCTCACTGTTTCTGGAGTTCTTCTAACTAGATAACCATTAACATTCCGAGAGATCGTCCTTGGTCATTGGCTACAAGAGACCTCCATTATAGGGCCTGTAGGACTGGGAGACTGATTCTTGTCGATGCGTAAAATTTTATTCTGAGGTGTCTGTCTTCTAATAGGCTTGAATAAACTGTCTTTTCTTGGCAATGTTGAAAGATTCCTGACCATCACGAACCTAACCTGTCATTATAGCTTCATTGTTAACTTTTCATTTTCACTCGGTAAGACTTGATAGACAGAGATGTTTTTGTCTGACTTTTAGAAGCCTGAAGTGTCTGTTTACGAAAAAAGAAAAAGAGGTGACCGGTGACTACTTGTTTGTCTCTTATCTTGACTATGGCAAACAAGATCAGGTTGAAATAAAATTATTTATAAATGAAAGAAAACAAACATTTGTACAAAAATACTGAATTGTACCACATCGTACCATAATTTTGCAAAATGTACCATATGTTGTAGGATTATACTAAACTGTACCAGTAGAGATGAAATGTACCAAAATGGTACAATTGTACCACATTTGGCATCACTGATTAGCGGTTTAGTGCGTATGCGTCAATCAATGAGAAATGGTTCGAAATTATATTATTCGTAATTGCGAAAGCAGAAAAAAACTTGGTGAGCCGGCCAAGTGGTTTGCAACTGTCCCATCTCACAGGTATGACTTAATTTATATACAAATTATGACTTAATCTATTATTTATATACAGTGGACTTAACTGATTGGCCTATGTAGGATTTCTAAAAAAGAGGGCAGGGGTTGATGAAATTTGTGAAAATAAGGATTTTTATATATATATATATATATATATATATATATATATATATATATATATATATATATATATATATATATATATATATATATATATATATATATATATATATATATATATATATATAGTAGTAGTAGTGAGTGAGTAGTGAGTGAGTGAGTGATGATGATGATGATGATGATGATGATGATGATGATGATGATGATGATGATGATGATGATGATGATAGTAGTAGTATGTATATATATATTGCACTACTATATAACATTGCACTACTAATAATAACATTGCACTACTAATTTTCGATTTACTTATATGCATTGGAATACATTAATTTAAAATTAGTTTCTTCATAATTTAGTGTTCCAACGTTGAAACCAAGTTTCGCATTCAATAAAAATCTGACTTGTCTACCCGTGAAAAGATCTAATGTCGCTTTTGTTTCTACGTTCTCTGGAGCACTCGCACCTCGGCCCGGGTTTTTATAATGGGTAAGATAGGGAAAGATCATACTGCCTATTATATATACAGTGGTATCAAGTAAATTCAATTTAATTTTGCTCGTTTTAAGATTTATTTATTCATTTTTATTCGTGCCTTTTGTATGCTTTATTGCTATGATTGTTAATTTAATTTCTGTTCATTTTGGGTTTCATTTATACTTCAAAAGCATAATATTTTTTTTAATTTTAAGCTTGATTTACATATTCAATTTAAGCTTTCCTCGTTTTAAAATTTATTTATTCGTTTATATTAGAACCTTTTGTATATTTTTTTGATATGATTGTTTATTTAATTTCTGTTTGTTTTGGGTTTCATTTATTCTTTAATAGTAATTTTTGGTCGTTTTGAGTTTGAGTTATTGTAGATTTCTATTTTTTCTGATCTTAAGTTTAATATGGCTTTTGTTTTTCTTTAAAAACTTCTTTTTTGGTAAGTTTTTTTAAATAAATTTCTGTTCGTTTTTGGTTGTCAAAGTTTAAGGTTTTTCAAAATTCCCTATTTGAAAATAATTTTTTACTGAAAAACAAATTAACAGCTTTGGCAAGAACTAATAAAATTAAACTGAATATTCGACATAAAATTATATTAATTGCTGACAACACACCAGCTCAAGACTTTGTTTCACTCAGGGCAGGATTTAAAGCTTTGACGTTTCTTGGCTCAAGCGTTTTTGCCGCTCCGTTTTTGCAGGATTGTCGGGGAAATCCCCAAAACTTCCGAGTTAGTGAAAACTGCCGGTCCTATTGGTAAATATCGGCCTGATTTCACTGCAATTTTCATTTTATGTTTAATGTTGTAATAAGTGCAACATAAGTATTTATAATATAATTCGTTCTCGTAAGGCGCAAGATACGCAGTATTCATATATATTAGTGCCTATTGTATGTTTTTTCCTATGATTATTTATTTAATTTCTGTTCATTTTGGGTTTCATTTATAATTCAAAAGCAAAATAAATTATTCTTAATTTTAAGCTTGATTTGCATATTCAATTTAAGCTTTTCTCGTTTTAAGATTTAATTATTTATTCGTTTATATTAGTACCTCTTGTATGTTTTTTTTGCTATGATTGTTTATTTAATTTCTGTTTGTTTTGGGTTTCATTTATACTTCAAAAGCAAAATATTTTTGTTAATTTTAAGCTTGATTTGCATATTCAACTTAAGCTTTACTTGTTTTAAGATTTATTTATTCATTTATATTACAACCTCTTATATGTTTTTTTTTTGCTATGATTGTTCATTTATTTTCTGTTCGATTTAGATTTTATTTATTCCTTAACAGTAATTTTGGGTTGTTTTGAGTTCAACTAATTGTAGATTTCTATTTCTTCTGATCTTAAGTATGATGTGGCCTTCATTTTTCTTTAAAAACTTCTTTTTTGGAATTTTTAAAAAAAAAATAGATTTCTGTTCGTTTGAGTCTGAGTTTGAGTTATTTTAGGTTTCTATGGTTTCTGATCTTAAGTTTAGTAGGGCCTTTACTTTTCTTTTAAAAACTACTTTTTCGGAAAGTTTTTTTTTAATTAATGTAACAAAAGAGCAAAAATGAAACCTTAAACAATCAAAAAGTATACCGTGGGCTGAATCAAACCATAAGTGAAGTTGTTGTTTTTTAAATTAATGTAGCAAAAGAGTGAAAATGAAACTTTACACGATCAAAAAGTATACCATGGGCAAAATCAAACCATAAGTGAATTTTTTTCAATTAAAGTAACAAAAGAGCCAAAATAAAACCTTAAACGATCAAAAAGTATACCGTGGGCTAAATCAAACGATAAGTGAAGTTTTTTTAATTAATTTAACAAAAGAGGGAAAATGAAACCTTAAATGATCAACAAGTATACTGTGGGCTAAATCAAACCATTAGTGAAGTTTTATTTTGAAATTAATGTAACAAAAGAATGAAAATGAAACCTTAAACGATCAAAAAGTATACCGTGGGCTATATGAAACAATAAGTGAAGTTTTTTTCATATTAATGTATCCAAAGAGCGAAAATGAAACCTTAAACGATCAAAAAGTATACGGTGGGTAAATCAAACCATAAGTGAAGAAGAGGAAATATTAAAACAAATATTAGGAATTATTGTAACTAAAAGAGTGCACATCATATGTTGAAGTTAAATTTTTTTCAGTAGCTACAAAGATTTGGATTTTTAAAAAAAAGACGAAAGTCACGTTTTCCTTAGGTCTTACAAATAACAGTTCGAATAGAGATAAATCTTTTTAATAGACAGTGAAAAACAATTACAAAAAATTTCAGATATTTCTGTCACACATACAGTGACATCGTCATCAGTAAATATACGGTATTTTTGTCATCGTTTTCCGCTTTCTATTAAAAGGATTCATCCCTATGTGAACTTGTATTTGTAACACTTGAGGAAAACGTGACTTTCATCGTTTTTTTTTTTAATCCAATGGGACTCACTAAGCTCTTCAAGCTAAATTTACCAAAATAAATGAGTCGTTCTAAAAAAAACTGATAAAAAAAGACAAAAAAACTTTTGCCTTCATCTGCACAAAATGCATTGTGTATTTTTGTTTGAATTTTGCGTTTTCAGTAAACTAATTTTCTAAACTAAAAATTTCTGGTAGGCAGTTCAGATTATAAAAGCCAGTTCTCTGCATCTTTCAAATTCAACTTGAAGTCAAAATAATAGACAGATTTATCTCTTAATTTATAGAGAAATATACACTATAAATATATGGATTGTAAAACATACACCAAGGCTTATTATCAAGCCTTTTAAAAAGTAATAAAACCTGCCAAACTACTTTCCAGAGAAACTTAAAAATGTTCATGAAAGAATACAAAAACGGTTTTGCAAACACCTGTACATTGGAATAAGATAAAACATAAGTTCTATGTTAAGTTTTAGTTCTTTTGTCCGATTTTTGTCCAATAAAATACTATCCAATACAGTTCAATCGACAAAAACACAGTGTTTCAGATATACTTTCATTGTTAGAACATTTTGGTTGCAGTTCCTGGATGTCGTATTCAAATTTATATGGTCCTAAAATGCTAGGTAAATTGAGCAAGGGAACATCTTCACGTTTTGGTGACAAAAGATGGTTTGGAAAAAGAAAGGGCTTCTCAAGGTCACCTGGTAAAGCGTCTTCAGCTTCTAAAACAAATTTTTATATTAAACAGACAGAAAGTTCAACAATAAAGCTTTCTAAACAAATCTGACTGCTTTTTCTTTTTAGTTATGTGTAAAAATGTAAATATATAGATATTATATGGATACATAAAATTAGATGCAAATTCAGTTTTTTCCAGAAATCGTGTCTAAAATCTGCTTTTTATAAAGCAAAAGAAAACCTGAAACATTCAACAAAACTCATTAACATAGAACGAACAAAACCTGAAATTCATAGAACAAAATTCATAGCATAGACCTAATAGCTGGAAAACTATAAATTTCGGATAACATACTGAATTAAAAAAAAATAGTATTGAATAAAAAATGTAACTAAAAATATACATTATACAGCTTAACAATAAAAAAGTGACAATTAAAAGTAAAAAAATACCAATCAATTGGGGGTTTTATGCATTAGTTCCTAAACAATAAAATTTAAAATGTAGTCTCCCAAAGTTTAACGGCTGAATTCAACTAACTTTATTCTTCTCTTACATGTCTTATAACTTGATATTCCCATCTGAAGCCACAGAACTACCCCTACATTGGTAGTAAAATATGGTTCATCATGCACACGGAAAAGATTGATTGAAAAATTTTCTATGGGATGGTTACTTGTCTCAACAAACTAAAAATAAAAGCTAATATTCTGAATTTGAATGTGTTTTGCAACACAGAACCCATTTTTATCACCTGTCAGCTCTTAATCCTTAGAACCAAGCGCATATACAGTTACATCTTTTTATTCTTAGGACCAATAAATGAGCAAGGAGCAAAAAAGGGACAATTATTTTCTAGAGCACAGTAGTCTTTCTTTTATTCTGTGACAAGAGGATAACTGTACAGAATTACCGTTTTTAATGAAAGAATCCTCAGAAACTGTGGTGAGATTGGCCATTTTCGGAATTGGTATGAAGTCCATAAGAGATCTTGGAACAGAGCTAATGAAAATTATGAGAAGTATAATACTACCATTGACACTTGGATTCGACACAGATTTTAGTCAGGAGAGTCCTAAAATACAAAAGATATAGTGACTGATGACTAATAATGACTTTTAACCACTTTAAGGCACATTTTATCTTAATACAGTTGAAAGCACAGGCTCAGCTCCTTCAGCAGTCAAAAGCATTAGAAATTTGGTTATGTCTTTTCTTTTAAGAAGAAAAGAAAAAGATTTTCTATATACCATGGTTGCAGTGACACATGTAACACAGAGTGCACAGATTTGGAAATAGCCTGAAACGCCTTAAAATGGCGTCGATTAGAAACAAAATTTAACAAAATCTAAAATCGGTACCATACAAATTTACATGGTCAAAAACCAATAACCAGAGCAACTTTTGGTCCAACCTTCTTAATATTACCCCTCTAAGCCTCTTTAGCAATCTACTAAAGATAAACCACAGCCAGTTGCATCCAAAAACTCTCAAACACAGTTTGAAAAAAAAAGTTGTCACTCGTTTTTTAAAAAACAAGCATGAAATATGTTTTGCATTAGAAATTGAGTTTCCTGCTTTTTTAATTTTATACGACGTACATGACTGTGTTAGGTTCCTCTTCGCCAATTTAAAAAATCAGAATGTATTTATAGTGTCCTTGGTACTTTACAAACAAACACAGCTGAAAAAAAGATATAGAATATAAATAAAATAAAAAATGAATAAATAATTTCAAATAAAAAGATCAGCAAACTTTTGTATACCGCACAGGCATAGCCAAGCTTTAGAAGAAGACTGTAACACAATTGCCATGCTGGCAATTAAAGTTAAATAAATATAAATACCCCATTTTAATTTTCTTTTTTTCTTAAATTGCGTGCCTTTGTATTTTTTATATGTGCAATAAAATTCACCATCTATATCATCCTGTTGTAAAAAATCAGTGATAATTTTGTTTGACCGAAGCTTGTTACCATGACAACATGATTATAGAGAGGGAGACAGCTATTAAGTCGTTTTATGTAAATATTTTTTAAATGTGCGAGTTTGCTTTTTTTTCTTCTTTTTTTTGGTTCTTGATGTACTCCACTTCTTTTTTATAGTGGGTAATAAATAAACTATTATTATTATTATTATTAAAGAAAAACAATTTCATAAACTAAGGAACTTAATCTATTTATTTCAATAAAGTTGAAATAGTGGATAAAAAGAAAACAAAATCAGAATCACTTGGAATATCAGTTTTCAACCATTTTTCAGATATTATGAACTAAAAATTGTTAGAACAAATTATATATAGGGAATAAATATCTTATCCCTCTATACAAAATATCTTAATTTTGAGATTGAGAAAAAGGTCACAACATCTTGACTTGACTTTATTCACCAAAAAGGCTTTACATATATTTATTTATACAAAGGAGACAGAGAGGCAACTCGTTACGCCTCTTTTAGCAATAAAGAAAAATAAAAAATAAATTACATTTCAATAGCTCTCAGAGAGCACAGAGGAAAAGAAAGAAAGAAAGAAAGAAAGAGAAGAAAAAAAACAAAGAAAAGAAAAAACAGTAACTCACAGATATTGGGATGGGATTTATAAAAACAAAACATGAATAAATCAGTAATATATTCAATCCCCACTACTTTTGGAAGAAAGGACTAACTCTTTCAATTTCTTTTTATGTATATAGAGTGATGGTGATTCACTTGCTACATCAAATAGCTTATATTTTTTGGGCCGTCTGAGGAAGATGATATCTTAAACTTAGTTTTGATCTCTCATTTTTATCAAGTCTGAAGACATTTATCCCTACCATACTCACGCTTATTTTCAACCACACGTTTTGTGCTATGGAAAAAATAATCTCTGGTTGGATTTTCAAAACCTATGTGCCCAGATTAAGGGGGAAAATTGTTACAAATCAAGAATATCCAGAAACAAAGAAAGACAAAAGACGTTTTAGTTTCAAACAAATTTTCTGTCTTCCTAAGTTGTATTAAAAATGGTCCAGAATTCTTATTGATTTATTTTGAACGATTTGGATTCCTTGTAAATATGAAAGGAGTGAAAGTCAACATCCAAATGCTCAGGCAATATTGAAAATAGCATTCAACTAATGAAAAATATAATGTCCTTATAATCTGGTATGAAAACAGAAATCTTAATCTATACAAACAACCAAGATTTCTGGACATTGTTGCCACGTGTTTACTAATATGTGCTTTAAACGACAAAGCCGAATCAATATAAATTTATAAATATATTCAATCTTTTTATGGAAGAATTTCCAATATTAATAGTTTAAAATGAGAAATGCCCCAATAACCTCAAACTTCTCCCGAAAACAATAATTTTTTTTTTGGCTACGTCAAATGAATTGCTGTGTCTTCCGCAAACAATATCAGTAATTTTACTTTTGAAAGCATACAATTTGGAAGATCATTTACATAAAATAAAAAAATATAGGCTCCAATACAGACCCCTAAGGTACCTCTATATTTTCTAGTGGAAAAATATGAGATGATTCCTTGCCAACTTGGACTTTAAAAATTCTTTCAAATAAATACAATCTCACTAAGTCAAGAGCTATTCAACAAATTACTTTATTTTTCAACTTATCAAGAAGAATTGCAAGGTCCATTGCATAAGAAGCTTTTTCAATGTAAAAAAAAAACATATTTACTGACAGATAATTATGATCCATAGCATCTGATAAGAAATGATGTAAAGCAGCTACTGCTTGCTCTTTTGACCAGCATCTCAAGAAACCAAACTGATTGGGAGAAAAAAAAAACTTTACGAAAAATGAAGTAAACATATTCTAAACTATCATTTCAAAACTTTAGAAACAGGTGATAACATTGTAATAGACCTATAATTGTTTGGATTACCCTTATCACCTTATTTAAACAAAGATAACAATTTTAGCTACTTTAAGAAAAACTGGGGAAAATACATTTTTCATGCAAGTACATGAGAGAAACTACTGACAAAGTGCATCAGCTAAATCTTTAAACAGAGAAGTCAACATTCCATCACACCCAGTCGAAAATTCGTTTTTCAAACTAGTACCAGCTTTTTGGTACTCGAAGAACTGGATAAGGTATATAAATGGGAAAAGGGAAGCTTTAAACTTCTAAATGTGCTATGAGACAAAAACAAATTTGCTTTACCATTTGTTTGCACATGCTTAAATCTATGAAAAAATTCCCTATTCTGGAAAATCAATCCGTTTTCCGCAAAACACAATATGTCGCAACTGTGGGTTATACTAAGAGCGGCCATTTACATCATCATCCAATTCTTGCATCTTCATCTGAAATTTGGCATAGTTGTTTGTGCCTCGCGAAATATAGGCCAAGCCAATTCATTTGGAAATTGTGGAGATAGAATGCAATTTGACGAAGCAAACAGAAACCTCCAAATGATTCATCTTTGTAGACTGGTCTTCCCTTGGGAAAATGGAGGAGTCCACAGTGAATACATAAAACCCTAAATGGTCCCAATGATTTTTGATTGACACTTGCATAGTTCTCTACATCTTTATAGTTTTGTACTGGTTTATTCATTAGAGTTTGCTGATGTCAAAGATTGCAATGGCATTGTTCTTTTAACGTAATATTTGTTTCAATTTTCACTTTCATTTTTGATCTGGTCTTATTTTCGCAGTCACTGAACTTCTAATAGTACATTTATTTGTTCTTCACTTTCATTTTTGACACTCTGATATTTGCTTTTGCGTGACTGCTGACCACACAATTCTTTGTTCTTCATTGTCATTTTTTAAAAGTTGTTATTCTCACTGTTCCTTATAATTATCACTGCCACTTACCTTCTAACAGCTTGTTTCCTTGTCTTCGCTGTTATATATCATTAAAACCTGTCTAGGCCTATATAGGTCACAAAAGGTATGCAAAGAGTTCCAAATCTGCCAGTAGCAAAACTTGACAAAAATCTAAAAGCTGCCAACACTTTAGCAGGATAATTTATGTTTTGACTGCTTGGCTTTGATAAATTCACCTCATATTTTTAAAGCTTGTTTATTGAATGTTTTTAATATGATACCGCTTTCTTACTCTTCAGGGTTGTCAAACGTCTTCTATATTGCATATGCGGATGATATTCTGCTTGTTAGCAGGTCAAAGTTTACATTAATGAAGTCTGTGCAACTTGTATCGCTGCTGTATGGGGAAATCGGATTAAGCCTTAACACTGATAAATGCAAATATTTTATGTTTCATTCAAAATCTTCAGCAACGCCGCTTGATTGCGGCGCATTTTCTGTAAAAATTGTTGAATCTTTCCGATGGCTTGGGATCAATATTTGCAAATCGCTTACCTTATTTCGTTTCCGGGCATTGAGTGATATTAAAGAGAAGCTGAAACCGAGGTACGCCAAAATTGTCCCCAACAGGGGAAGATATAACAGAAAAGCATGGGCTAAATTGTACTCGAGTTTTTGTGACCATGCAGTTTTGTTCCCAGCTGGCCTTCACATCCTGTTTCGGCCAGGGGATATTAGCGATATTAGAATTATGTATTTAGGATATTGCAAGTTTTTATTGTATCTGCCTCGCAGATACAGTAATAGAAAGATGATGCGGATTTTTGGCGCTCCGGATATTGTAAATTGTTTTGTCAGATAAAGTAGCCGTCTTCAAAAGAACATTTATGCTACTTTGGGTGTTAACCACCAACTTATCCGGGTAGCCACAGCGCATTGAGTGTAATATTTATTTATTGTGTTGTTGTTAAATATATCTTTGTGGTTTTTTTTGTTTTTTTTTATTTTCTTTTGTTACTCCACTTCATTTTCTGTATAGTGGGTCAAAAATAAATTATAATTATAATTATTATTATAAAAAAAAGTATTTTTATGTGTGAAAATTTGCAGAACAGTAACAAATGTAACTTAGTATTATGATAATGATAAATTTATTATCATAATAGATAGTGTTTTGAATGATATCCCATTATCATTGTTACAAGAATTAGAAAGTTGGTCAGTTTTATTTAATTTAGTTCTTCGAGCTCCTTTAGCTCATGATATTAATGATATTTCAAATTCTTTTAATGTTCCGCCAAACAAATATGTATTTTTTAATTAATTAACTAAAACAAATCTTGTTTTAGGAGGATGCCGTTCTGGAATTGTCAGGAATGGGTGAGTGGTTGGGGTGTGATGGAGAAGTTTTTCTTTGATGTGGGTACTAAATGTTTGGCCTTTGTGAGACCTTCTTAGATGAAAACTGTACAAAGATAAGTGATATAACAGAATACCAATTTTTCATAGAAATACAGCCCAGCAAAAACATGGTGATTTATCTGTTTTAATTAAAAACTATATTTTGTGCATAAATGAGAGATCATTTTTTACAGTTTAATACTGAAATGAGTTTTAAATGTTGTGTAGTTCAATGTTTTTTGCCTAAAAATGAAAAACTCTAATTGTAGTGATATACCATCCTTCTTCTTCTAGTAAGGTAAATTTCATAAATAGATTGGAAAATATGCTAGTTTACCTTTCTAATATTTGTATTTCTTTCATTACCGTTGGCAACTTTAACATAGACCTAATGAGACATTTACCTTCAGACCATCATGGGATTGATAATTATGCATTACAGTTTTTAGAATGTTCTCTTTCTTGTAATTTACATCCGGTTTTTCACATCACGTATAGCCAATTTATCTACTTTGCTGGTTGACAATATTATTTTACCTTTTACATGTGAAGCTACGTCTGTGATTATGGATGACTCATCAGATCATTTCACAATTATTTCAAACTATAAGATTCAAAAGACATTGATTAGAGGGATTATTACAAGAAAGCGAAATTTTTCTCTTAAAAGTATACAGTTTAAAAGTAGCCCTTGGTAGCTTAGATTGGAGCCATGTTTTAGAAGAGAACGTTCTTGATAGATTACTGGATATTTTTTTTTATGGAATACTGAATGAAAAATTAGATCATCATTGTCCATATAAAAAAATGCATTGAAAAAACATTTTAAAAATTTGCTGGAGAAAAATTTTAGAATGAGTGAAAAAATATATCTTGATAATTCGTTTAGGAATGCAGATTCAGCTAAAAAGAACAATGGATCTAATTAAGTAAACGATTGGAAATAATTGTAATACTTTTTTTAACCAGAATTATTAATAGACAAAAATGGTCTTGGTTAAAGGGACATGAATCTATTGTGGAATCTCAGTGCTCATTTTGCTAGTATTGGTTCTTATGTTACTCATGGTCTTAGCATGACTTCAGCTCATTCACATAAAGAGTACTTCCCTCAATCAGAGGATACAAGTATATTTTTGGTCCCAGTTAATTTTGATAAATTCCAAAAAAAATTATAACTTCAAAGTAAGGTAATTTGCTAAGTTTGGATGGATTCTCAACTAACCTTTTGAAACCCTATGCATGTCTAATTCATATACCCTTTTTTTATGTCTTAAATTTGTGTTTATCATTTTGAGTGTTCCCTACTTAATGGAAAAAACGACCAAGTTATCCCACTGTATAAAAAGGGTGAAAAAACTAATGTAAATAATTATTGGCTTTCCGGCTTTCCGCAAGGGTAGGTATGTTTGAAAACAAGTTTCCAATATTCTTCAACAGTCACCATGTCAGTGTCAATATATTTCAACAAAACTGTGCTTTGTTTCTGCCACTCTCTATCAATTAAAGCCTTATTTCATGACGGCAATCCCCGTGATCTCAGAAAATCAGCTAGGCTGGCAGGATTCAAATTTCGGGTATTAACAGGCTCGAGTATTCTTGTGTACTCGTAGACATCTGAATTGAAAGAAAAGTGGTTTTGTATTTGAAGTATAGCCTCTTTGTAAGACTCCCAAGCCGTAACGTAGAGCTCCTTAACTTCCAACTGCGAGATATCCAGATTTGAACTCACTAGGGATGTCAGTTCGTCATGTGCTGAATATCCTAGATAAACCATCTGAAAATCTAGATATTGGATCTCGTCTGTCAAGTCAAGAAAGAGTACATTTCTGCAGTTTCGGACGTAGGCATTTGCATGAAGCTTATGGCAAGTGTTGCAATAAGCTTTTCCGTTTCTAACTTCAGTCTATGGAAAATAGGTGATTGCGACTGAAACAGAATATTGAAATCGTTGATTAGGTCAATAGCATAGCCAACAAACGTTATAAGTACCTTCATAAAAGGGTTTTTAAGCGCGCTGAGGACAAGTTCGTTTTTATGAGTAGGGTCGTCAAAGTTATAGCTAGTGAAATACAAAGATAGGGCGTTCTACTGCTCAAGTACTCTTCGCACGCAAGCGTGGAGGGACAGCCAACGAATTTGTCCAGGGGCTAAAATTTTGTAGATTGGAGAGGAGTATTTGAAAAAAACTTGGAATTCTTTCAAAACTGTGATCCGTTTAGCGCTCAATAAAAAGTTATTATACATCTGGCGACAAAAGTCTTCAAGAGTTTTTGACAGCTTTTTACAAGCGTATGATGCGAAAAGATGGATGGAGTGGCAACTAAACTTGACAACAACAGCCCATGGGTAATTGTGACTGATTAGTTTTACCACAGAATTGTTATACCCCATCATTTAATTTGTGGTGTCAGAAGAGAAACCAAACCAATTTCGTATCAGGACATCGTTTTTTTTTTCAAGGACGTCTAATGTTTCTTTCAACTTTGAAAACACTGAAAGTAGCTGTACTATCGGAACACTCAACAAAATCAAGAAGATGAACTTTAGTGTCAAGACTATCGCTGCAAAATGAAAAACAGATGGCCAATTACTTGGTTGTGCCCACATCTGTTGTTTCATCTATTATTATTATGTAAAATGTTTTTTTCTTCAACTCGTTCAACAATTTTTTCTTAAAGTAGGGTCCAAGGCCCTGTCTCACTACGTTAGCGACTTTCTGTTTCCCTAGTCTAACTTTACTCAAAACTTTTGATGGGGTAAGCTTTGCAGGAACGGACCGAGGCAGTCAGCAAGTGAGAACGGAAGGTTATATTGAACTAGAAACGAAGTAAGTTTAGCCTCGGTTTCGAGAACTGACGCTGCGTTGTCGACACTTGTAGAATTACTAATTATGCATGTATTATTCTTCGGAATGACTGCATTTTTCTTGTGGGTTTTCGACATAGCATGCTTCGTCAAATCATTCCTTCCTTTTTTGCAGCTTAGTTCAGCATTGCACCATAAGCAAATTGCCGAATCACTACTTGGTTTCTTTGTGAGCCAGCCTTTGAACATGTCTTCAGTTTCCCAGGATTTTAAGTATTTCTAAAAATATTTGTCACTTTGACCAAAATATTTTTCTTTTTCGAACTGCTAGACACAAGAGAGCAATTTGCAAGCGAAGAATCACTATCATCGTTTAAAGAAATTTCTAGCTCATCATAACTGCCCTTCATGGAAATAATATCTGGCTGAGAGTTGTGTCGTTTTTTAGATAAGGCTATAGCTTTGTCGTCGTTTGAATCTGAAATATCGCTATCCGAAACAAAATCATCTCTGTGAAAATTTGCCATTTTAGTGGATACAGCCACTGACTTTCAGCTGGGAATTAAAACAGATAACAAACACCTAATCGAGAAAATACTACAATTCTTTTATAGTGAACACATGTGAACTGTAAATACTAGTAGCAATTTTAAATTAAGTCATTAATCTCAGTAATTCATTAATAATATTTTAAAACAAAAACAAATATTGTTTGCGGTTTCTAGATAGTTAAATAGACAAAATTCAATTTATAAGTAAGGGACAACATGAAAACTTAAAACAAACAGGAACTAAATTAAAAAAGTGAATTGAAACTTAAATTAAAAAGGTAATTTTTACGAAAATTGATGCATTATTGGTTTTCATGCTGATTCCAAGGTTCTAGGAGTTTATACCCCCCCCCAGAAAATCTCCCAATGGAAAAAACGGCAAAGCCCCTGCCCCATCCCAAAAACACAGCAAATACTCCCCTGCTGAAAATACCCCAGAAAAAAAAACACAAAAAATACCCCTCCCCCCCCTGTGGAAAATACCGCCTCGGAAAATAAATTTTTTTTTATTTTTTGTTTTTACTATGCTTCCCTTATTTTGGTTACCTAATAATTATTATGTAGTCAACGATTAACCCCCGTCCCTCCCACCACCTCTGAGGCCGTCAATATCCAAATATAGTAACTATAGCAGTCTCATAATGAGACTCATAAAAAAAATACTCTCATTTTTCACCGTGAAAATTTTACGGTAAGAAGATTGTATTTAGGAATAGTTCTTAAGAAGAAATACAATTATACCCCTCCCCCGAAAAACAACTCTCTCCCCCCGCGGAAAACACCCCCGGAAAATACCCCCCTTGGAAAATAAGGTTTCCAAATTTAAGACTTTTATTTCAGTTTTTTTTTTAGTGTCGTTGAAAGTGCTCAGGAATGGGAAAAAAAAAGAAATTTAAACACCAGAAGTATCTTAAAAATTTAGAAAAAAAACGGAAATCCATTTGTGCTGACAAGTTTCCATATGAACTTCTGCAATTTTTGGCAGTAGCGGGTGCGAAATTAAAAAAAAGAATTGAAGAAGAGAAAAATTTAGGCGTACAATCATTCAAATTAAGCTAAAAAATATGGCACCAAAAAATTTAAGAAGTTTTAACTATCCTTTGAAAAGATAGTTGGCTTTGGGAACCAACAAATTCTTATTGTTTATCTTATGGACGAAAGCGTTGTCAAATTCTACAAGTTTGTTTTTCTTATCTTCCAAATTAATAAATAAACGGAACCTAAAACTAACAGAAATTACAATAGATAGCCTAGTCATACTCAAAACGAGCAAACATTAAAAGCAGTATGGCTGACAACACCCATGAGTTCTTCACACCAGAAAATAATTTGCACTCTACTTAAAAAAAAACATGTATTGTCAGTTTGATATAAATATTCTGATATCTATTCCTTATAGTCTTAAAACATCTTTATTTGTTGAACATTAATTTTCGTTCATTTTTTATTGATATAGTCTTTTTCATATAAGATTAATTAAAAAAAAACTTTCCTAAAAATAAGTTTTTCAAAGAAAAGTAAAGGCCATTTTAAACTTATGCTCAGGAGATAAAAATACCTTTTAAAATTCAAACAAAAAACGAACAGAAATTGCTATTAAAGAATAAATGAAACCCAAAAAAAACAGAAATTAAATAAATAATCATAGCAAAAAACATACTACAAGTAATAATATAAATGAATAAATAGATCTTAAAGCAAGTAATGCTTAGATTGAATATGAAAATCAAGCTTAAAACGAAAAAAAAAATAGTTTGCTATTAAAGTATAAATGAAACTTAAAACGAACAGAAATTAAATAAACAATCAATGCGAACAAATATACAATATAAATATTAATCTAAATGAATAAACAAATCTTAAAACAAGTGAAACTTAAATTGAATATGCAAATCAAGTTTGAATCCAATAAAAATAACTACAAACAAGAGTTTGGGTATCGCCTCACTGCAGCAGCCTAAAACCTACTGCGTCATTGGAGCCTTACTGAGAACTATATGAGTCTTGAACAGTCTTGGAAAGTATAAACAAAATCAAATTGAATATTAGATACATAATGATATTAATTGTTGAAAGATCCATCAGTTCAAGATTTTCTTTTCACTGTTATTTTATTTTCATTTTCAATGCTGTAAGAACTGGAAAAGAATAAACTTGTAATATAAGAGTGATTCGTTTTCAGTGAAGCGCCAATGACGCACAAGGCCTTAGGTTTTTGCAGTTAAAGAAGGGGGACGTATCCAAATTTTTTTTGTAGTGAGACTATATTTGTCTTGACCAATCTTGGAAAGAACTAATAAATTAAACTGAATATTTGATGTATAATGATATTAATTGCTGGAAGCTCATCAGTTCAAAATTTTACTGTAATTTTAATATTTATTTTCAATATTAAGTTCAAAAGAAAACATTTGTAACATAATTAGTTTTCAGTAAAGCGCCAATGACACAGTAGGTTTTAGGCTTCTGCAGTGAGGCGATACCCAAACTCTTGTTTGTAGTTATTTTTATTCGATTCCAACTTGATTTGCATATTCAATTTAAGTTTCACTCGTTTTAAGATTTATTTATTCATTTATATTAATATATATTGTATGTTTGTTCGCATTGATTGTTTATTTAATTTCTGTTCGTTTTAAGTTTCACTTATACTTTAATAGCAAACTATTTTTTTCGTTTTAAGCTTGATTTTCATATTCAATCTAAGCATTACTCGCTTTAAAATCTATTTATTCATTCATATTATTACTTTTTGTATGTTTTTTGCTATGATTATTTATTTAATTTATGTTCGTTTTGGGTTTCATTTATTCTTTAATAGTAATTTCTGGTCGTTTTGAGTTTGAATTTTAACAGTTATTCATATCTCCTGAGCTGAAGTTTAAAATGGCCTTTACTTTTCCTTGAAAAATTTATTTTTCGGAAAGTTTGTTTTCAATTAATTTTTTTCGCTTTTGATTGCAAAAAGTTTCAAGTTTCTATTGCATGGCGGGGGGGGGGGGTTGCTTACTGTCCGATTATTCTTGACTTTAAAAAACGGATCTAGAAATTTGAACTCAAATCGAATCAGGCTTTTCTCAAAGTTTATTCGATTACCTCTTTGATAAAAACCTTATATATGAACAATAGACAGCTTGCATAACTTGTGGACAGCGATTGGCAACAATGAATGGATGAAAAAAATTGCTCCAATAAGGGTGTTTTGACCATTTCACTTGCTGACACAAAGGGATCAAGACTGTTTGGAATTGACCTTAATAGTATTTTGTGTCTCAAAGCAATTTTGTATCTATCACAGAGTATATATTTCAGCCTTATAACTGAATATTTATAATATATTTACTATGTGTTCTTCCCATACAAAACTTTACCTTATTAAAGTTTTTGGGGTGGGGGTGGTGTAGTTGGCAGAAGGAAGAAAACTTTAGCATAGAAAGTAGGAGAGGGGGAGGGTGAGGTTGGAGACTCATTCAATACGGGGCGGAACTTCGCTTATCTCCTCCGTTCCCGATTTAGGAGATTAGACAGACTCATTGGGCTGTAGAATGTTGAACCGTTTGAGTTATGAAAGACGTTAAAATACTCTAAAATACTCTATATTTTCAGTTATTGCAGGATTTATTTCATAGATTGTGGAATGGTGAGCCCCCTGGCCCATCATTTGGGTGAGCCTCAACTCTTAATATGCAATTTTGATTAATTGTTCCGTGTTATATGCATATATTATTCTATATATGTTATTTTGAGTTATACTTATCGCATTACGTTCATTTTTAAGGCTTGAGATAAAAACTTAAACCTTAGTGGAGACAGTGTTGGGGGGAAGTCTCCCCCCTCACATGCATAATTGAGCAGCCACAGAGAAAGTAAAACAAATGAAATTACTCTGTCTTTTGAAAATGTCTTTTTTCAAAGACACGAACAAAATCGTCTAAAGGAACCTGAAGTCCTATCTCTGACATTTCCGTTGATTCTTTATTCCCATTACTTTCAGATGTAAAATTAAAATATTATCGAATGGGTTTAGTCGTCCCCTCCCCGAATAATTCACATTTGGAAAACCCACCCCTGGGAAATTCTTCCCCCCTCCAAGACCATTTTATTTTCCTGCTGATAATTTCTCCGCGTTAAATTCCACCCAGCAGAAATTTTCCAGCCGTAGAATATTCTCCCCAAACATATTCCCCTCAGATAATTTCGGATATCCATAAAAATGGAAGCTGAAATTTCTACTGAACTTTTTAGGTCAGAAGCAATGCTATAGCGTTACCTAAGTAAAAGCCACAAGGGTTCAATGATTTAATACTTATTTATCTTTCCAGGGGCACTTTATGTCGAAGAGGTGGTCGCATAAACTTTGGAACGGGGTTCATTGAATTACAAATTAAAATTTATAGTGGCCTTACACCAGGGGTGGATCCAGGATTTTTTAGGGGGGGGTACAAAATAGGTTTATCCGATAAACTTGCGTTAGGAGCAAATTTATTTAACGCAAACTTGCTTTAATCAAGTAAATTACATTAGTTTAGACTACTTTCGGGGGGCGCCCCCTCGCCCCTCCCCTGGATCCGCCACTGCCTTACACTCTCTTTTTCTTTCCTTGTTAGGGAGGAGAGCGGATTCCTAATAGGTGTGTATTAATACCAAAACATTCTAACTCTCATTGGGCCTTCAGGTATAAACAGAATTAGTTCAAAGGGAGGAATAGGGAAAAGGGCGTGGGGCAGATTTGCCCTTCGATTGATTTTGACTCGTAAGAGCTGGACTAGAACTTCCAATTTCTAATCAAACGAGCCATCTCTAAAGTTTATACGAGAATCCCTTCCTGCCCCCGGGCCCTGGGGGGTTTTGTCGACCTCAGAGTTTTGTTACTTAACCTTTCAACTATTTTTAACAAAATTTTTATCTGAGGGGGTGGGGGCAAGTTGCCCTCCAATCTCTTTTGACTCTTAAAAAGTGAACAAGAACTTGCAATTTCCAATCAAATGACCCATCTCTATAGTTTATACGAGTATCCCTTCCATAAAAAATTATATGAAGGATTCGGAGAATCCTTAAATTACAACCCTTCCCCTGAGGGCTCTGGGAGAGTTGTAATCCTCAAAGACCTAATTTCCAGACCTTAAAACTACGTTTAATAAAATGGCTGTCTCAAAATTTTGATTGGATGTGTATGGAGAAAGGGTGGGCGTGAGAGGGGGGTTAGTTGCCCTCAAATCACTTTCGACTATTAAAAAGGGCACTAGCCCTTTGAATTTCCAATCGAATGAACCTTTTTTGAAGTTTCTACGACACTGCCTTCTATAAAAACCTTGTATGTCCCCAGGGTTTAACTTAAATTCCTTGCCTTGGGGGTTGTGGGGGAGTGTCCTCCCCAAAACATATTTTCTATCTGGAAATAAACTACGCTGAACAATAAGGCTATCTCAAAGTTTGTATTAGATGTGATTGGAGAACTGACGGGCTTGGGGGGGGCTAGTTGCCCTCCAATCACCTTAGACTATTAAAAAGGGCACTAGCCCTTTGAATTTCCAATCGAATGAGCTTTTTTTGAAGTTTCTATGACAATGTCTTCTACAAAAACCTTATATGCCCCCAGGGCATAGCTTAAACCCTTGCCCTGAGGGTTGTGAGGGATTGTCCTCCTCAAAAACATATTTTCTATCTGAAAGTCAACTATTCTGAACAAAATGGCTATTTCAGAATTTTGATTGGATGTGTTTGGGGGAATGATGGGCGTGGGGGTGGCTAGTTGCCCTCCAATCACTTTCGACTATTAAAAAGGACACTATACCTTTGAATTTCCTATCGAATGAGCCTTTTTTGAAGTTTCTACGACAACACCTGCTATAAAAACCTTATATGCCCCCAGAGCATAACTTAAAACCCTTGCCCTGGAGGTCGTGGGGGAGTATTTTCCTCAAAAACATATTTTCTATTTGGAAATCAACTACGCTGAACAAAATGGCTATCTACAAGTTTGGTTTGATTGTGTGTGGGGAGATACAGGGCGTGGGGAGGGGCTAGTTTACCTCCAATCACTTTTGACGATTAAAAAAGGTACTAGCCCTTTAAATTTCCAGTAAAATAGGACTTTTTTGAATTTTCTATGACAATACCTTCTATAAAAATCATATTTGCCTCCAGGGCTTAACTTAAAACCCTTGCCCTGAAGGTCGTGGGGGAGTGTCCTCCTCAAAAACATATTTTCTATCTGGAAATCAACTACGCTGAACAAAATGGCTATCTCAAAATTTTGATTGGATGTGTTTGGAGAAATGATGGGTGTAGGAGGGGGCTAGTTGCACTCCAATCTCTTTCGACTATTAAAAAGGGCAATAGCCCTTTAATTTCCAATCGAATGAGCCTGTTTTGAAGTTTCTACGACAACGCCTTCTTATAAAAACCTTATATTCCCCCAGGGCATTACTTAAAACCCTTGCCCTGAGGGTTGTGGGGGAGTGTCCTCCTCAAAAACATATTTTCTTTCTGAAAATGAACTACGTTGAACAAAATGGCTATCTCAAAATTTTGATTGGATGTGTTTGGGGGAATTATGGGCGTGGGGGGGGGAGGCTAGTTGCCCTCCAATCACTTTCGACTATTAAAAGGACACTATACCTTTGAATTTCCTATCGAATGAGCCTTTTTTGAAGTTTCTACGACAACACCTGCTATAAAAACCTTATATGCCCCCAGAGCATAACTTAAAACCCTTGCCCTGAAGGTCGTGGGGGAGTGTCTTCCTCAAAAATTTATTTTCTATTTGAAAATCAACTACGCTGAACAAAATGGCTATCTCAAAATTTTGATTGGATGTGTTTGGGGGAATGATGGGCGGGGGGGGGGGCGAGTTTCCCTCCAATCACTTTCGACTATTAAAAATGGCACTATCCCCCAGAGCATAACTTAAAACCCTTGCCCTGAAGGTCGTGAACAAAATGGCTATCTCAAAATTTTGATTGGATGTGTTTGGGGGAATGATGGGCGTGGGGGGGCTAGTTGCCCTCCAATCACTTTAGACTAGTAAAAAGTGCACTAGCCCTTTGAATTTCCAATCGAATGAGCCTTTTTTGAAGTTTCGACGACAACGCCTTCTATAAAAACCTTATATGCCTTCAGGGCTTAACTTAAAACCCTTGCCCTGAAGGTCGTGGGGGAGTGTCCTCCTCAAAAATGTATTTTCTATCTGGAAATCAACCACGCTGAACAAAATGGCTATCTCAAAATTTTTATTGGATGTGTTTGGGGGAATGATGGGCGTGGGGAGGGGACTAGTTACACTCCAATCACTTTTGACTATTAAAAACGGCACTAGTCCTTTAATTTCCAATCGAATGAGCCTTTTTTGAAGTTTCCACGACAACGCCTTCTTATAAAAACCTTATATGTCCCAAGGGCATAACTTAAAACCCTTTCCCTGAGGGTTGTG
This sequence comes from Artemia sp. Qi Xiang Cuo, assembly GCF_049724085.1. Lineage (NCBI taxonomy): Eukaryota > Metazoa > Arthropoda > Branchiopoda > Anostraca > Artemiidae > Artemia > Artemia sp. Qi Xiang Cuo. The sequence continues at coordinate 37,112 of NW_028300409.1, read as the reverse complement.
GGGGAGTGTCCTCCTCAAAAATATATTTTCTATCTGGAAATCAACTACGCTGAACAAAATGGCTATCTCAAAATTTTGATTAGATGTGTTTGGGGGACTGATGGGCGTGGGGGGGGGCTAGTTGCCCTCCAATCACTTTCGACTATTAAAAAGGGCACTAGAACTCTCGATTTCCAATCGAATGCGCCCCCTTTGAAAATTTTACGACGACTTCTTCCATATGAAGTGCCTCTGGGAAAAATAATAATAATAATAATAAGACATTGGAGCCGTATGGTCTTTACTATAGGCAACGCTACAGCGTTGCCTCTGAAAGAATACATCTTATATCTTTTGATTTTTTTTCTATCAGACTCCATAGTTTTTACTTTGAAGATGATTGGACTTTATTTCTGCTCAATTTTGGTTTAATGAGGCTCTTTACTTTTCTTTAAAAAACTTATGTTTTCCATTAAGAAATACTATCTGTAAGTAATTAGACAAAAACAACAAGTTTTTCAACTGAAAATAAGGAGCAACATCAAACCTTAATAGGAACTGAAATTATTACATATCTGAAAGGGGTTGCCTCCTCCTCAAGACCTCGCTCTTTTTTAAATAAAGTTGTTTTTTTAACAGTTTATAAAAAAAGCTTATTGTTCTAATTAAACGGCCATTGTGTTTCAGGAATCGTTCTTAAAGAATTGGGACAAAAAGTCAAAACTTTAGTGTAAAGAGCAAGGTCTTGTGGAGGGGGCAACTCCTTTCATATACGTAATAATTCCGGGTCATTTTAAGTTTGATGAAGCTTCTTACTTTCAGTTGAAAAAACTTTTTTTTTCTGAATGTAATTTCTGGTTGTTTTTAAATAATACCGGGAAATCCAGCTCTCTCTCCATAAATAATTCCAGCACTTGTAATGTTATACGCCACTCACTCAAGTTTACGAAGTGTAAAACTCGAGAATACACCGGTTTCTTCGTTGCTTTAGAAACAAAAATATGGACTATATATTTACACATTAGGGGGGGGGGGTAAAGTATAGTGGGTCTGCATGGAAAATGTGTTAGGTACAATTATTCTGCATATTATGAAGTAATAATTGTTTTCTGATTTCAAACTGTCCAAATACTTTACTCCCTCCCTTATGTGCAAATATAGAACCCAAATTATATATTTCCCATCTAATCTGTCACTTATCTTTGTCTTGTCTCGTTCTAAGCTGAAAGAAACTAACAAAGAAACCAGTTTGTTCTCGAGTTTTAAACAGCGTAAGATTGAGTGAGTGGCGTATAATACACAAGTACCAAAATTCCTCCCCCTACGGAAAAAAACCCAAATAAAATTCTCAAATTTCGAAAGCCTTATTTTCCATGGGGGGGGGGGTATTTTCCTCGGGATTATTTCTCGGAGAGGGGTATTTGCCGGGGGCATTTTCCCGGGGGAGGGGTAATCACCGAGGGAGGAGTTAAGTACCGGTCACCAATTTTTACAAACCGAATGAAACAAAAATTTAAAGGTAAGAATTCCTGGCAGAAAGATCAAGTCCTGCAATGTATCGTGTTTTCAATGATTAGGCACTAAACATTAATACAGTACGTTTACAATCAAAAATATCAAACGAAAACAAAAATTAAATTTATGATTCGGTTTTTTAAACAATTCTTCTTCTCTAGATATTCAATTTCAAAACCCAAATTCTAACTTCCAACTGAACGTTTCGTACTTCCGTTAAACCACTTCAAGTATAATTCTTGACTAATCTTGTCAAGATTGTCTTGACCACGAATGATGTAAATGTGAAGATTTTATAGAATTCGGAATACTACATTTAGGTCGAAATGGTTTAAACTAAATTCAGGAAAATGATGCTTTTGTGAACATATAAAGAACCGTCTATACTTAAATTGTATCAGCCTGGTTCTTATGCAAAGTAACACAGAAGATGAAAATTAACGAACAAGAGAGTAGTTATAAATTATGGCATATAAAGTAATATTTGCTAGGGGTGACACCGTGATTGGGTGATTTTTGGAGAAATTTTGGGGATTCGGGGAGAGAAAAAAATTCGAGGAGACATACAGATTTTCGGGTAAATCGCCAAAAATTCGGGGATAGTGGAAGCCCTGTACCAGGGTTGGCAGCCGGTGAAAACAAAAACCCCTAGATTCTTGAAAAAAACACTAAATCATCACATAAATCACATAAATCACATAAATCTAGATTATTGACTAAAAATCACTAGAATTATAATATTCTTTATCTTTGTAATTTATAATTGTTTTGTTTCTTTACTATGTTTTATACAGGTACACCTACAGGAAAGGGGTAAAATCCCTTCCTAGATATGGAAAAATACCTTTAGATTGACGTTTTGTTTTTCAAGCAAAAATTACCCTTGAAATTTTGAAAAATGCAGAGAATAGAACAAAATCCTTGCTTCCTCCCTGTATTTTCCAATACTTGCAATCTTGGCTTATACCCCGATCTTTGAAAATTGATTATCGATTATCTAATCGAAATATTTTATTTTAATTTTTAATTTTTTTCCTTGTCGATTCCAAACCTCAGTTTTTTCCCAAAAAAATATGGAAACTATTTTTTTTTACTCTAGCCTTGTCGAGCTGGTATAATTACTGAAACATCAGCGGCAATTTTGAAAATTGCCTTTTTATATTTTCATGGATAAAACTGGTCCTACTCTTCACAAATTCGAATAAGCACGTCTTACTCTTTCTTTAACAAGAAAGAGGTACTTTTTAATTATACGGAACACACCCGAGAAGCAAAGTTTTGTTAATCCTGATGGGTACTTGTCAAAAATATTAAATACACTCAAGAACTTGTATTGCGAATACCCGGTTTTTCACGCTGTCTATCATAAGCAGCGCAATCGCGCTGCCTAAGTAAAGAACGATGTTGGCACAATGTACTTTTTTTCCCGTACCAGGGCACTTCGTATCAAAGTAGTTGTCGTATAAACTTTGAAATAGGCTCATTCGATTGGAAATTAGAACGGCTAGTGCCCTTTTTAATGGTTGAAAGTGATTGGAAGGCCGCTTACACCCCTTCCACGGCCACCATTTCCCAAACACATCCAATCAAAATTTTGAGATAGCCATTTTGTTCAGCGTGGTTGATCTCCAGATAGAAAATATACTTTTCAGGAGGACACTCCCCCATAGCCCGCAGGGCAAGGGTTTTAAGTTATGCCCTGGGGACATATAAGGTTTTTTATAGAAAGCGATGTCGTAGAAACTTCAAAAAAGGCTCATTCGATTGGAAATTCCAAGGCTAGTGCCCTTTTTAATAGTAGAAAGCGATTGGAAGGCAACTAACACCCCTTCCACGCCCACCATTTCCCGAAACACATCCAATCAAAATTTTGAGATAGCCATTTTGTTCAGCGTGGTTGATTTCCAAATAGAAAACATATTTTTGAGGGGGACACTCCCCCACAACCCGCAGGGCAAGGGTTTTAAGTTATGCCCTGGGGACATATAAGGTTTTTTATAGAAAGCGTTGTCGTAGAAACTTCAAAAAAGGCTCATTTGATTGAAAATTCAAAGGCTAGTGCCCTTTTTGATAGTCGAAAATGATTAGAGGGCAACTAATCCCCTCTCACCCCCACCGTTTCCCCACACACATCCAATCAAAATTTTAAAATAGCCATTTTGTTCAACGTAGTTGAAAGTTCTGGAAATTAGGTGTTTGTGGATGACAACCCCCCCCCCCCCCACACACACACACACACATCCCTCAGGGCAAGGGTTGTAAGTTACGCCCTGGGGGCATTTATAGAAAGTGTGATCAAAGAAAATTCAAAGGGGGCTCATTGAGTTGGTAGTCAGACGCTCTAGTGCTCTTTTTCAGATTCAAATTGATCAGAGGGCAGCTTCCTTTTCACCCCTACACACACGTCATATTGTCCCAAAATGTGTCTAATAGAAATTTTGAGATAAACATTCTATTCAAAATAGTCTAAATATTATATAACAAGGATTTTGGGGTTGAAACAAACCCCAGAGATTAGGGGCAAGGGTTGTAAGTTATGCCCAGGAAGTATTAAAGGTTTTTATAGAAAGGATGGTTGTTTAACTACAGAAGAGGCTCAGTCTTTCTCCCTAAAAAAGACTATGTCAACATAGAACAAACAGAAATTAATAAAAAAAAACTTTTTGCACAAATGAGTTTTTCAAAAAAAGTAAAGAATTCAATTAAACCAAAAATGAACAAAATAGAACCAAATAATCTGCTAAGCATATAACTACCACAAATCAGTATCAATAAATAAATGAAACCCAAAACAAACAGAAGTTAAAATAAGTCAAACACAAAACAAGCAGAAATTAATCTGAGTAAGGTTCTAAACCGTATGCGTTCTAAAAGCCAGAATTTAATTTGTACCTTACTGAAAAAAGTGCCTTTAAATTTTCACTTTTATAACTTTAAGAAATCAAAAATTAATTAAGATTTTGAGGAATAAATATCAGCATATGTATATTAAACTGACAATGCAAATTTTTTTCAGTATATTCATTTGAAGTTTTTTTCAGTAAATTCATTTGAAGTTTTTTTTTCAGTAAAGTACAAATTATATTCTGGCTTTTAGAAAGCATAGGGTTTAGAACCATACTCAGATTAATTTCTGCTCGTTTTGAGCTTGACTTATTTTAACTTCTGTTTTTTGGGGGGTGTCGTTTATTTATTTATACTGATTTGTGGTAGTTGTATGCTTAGCAGATTATTTGATTCTATTTTGCTAATTTTTGGTTTAACGGAGTTCTTTACTTTTTTGGAAAAACGTCGGTAAAAGCAATATAGAAAACTTCAGTATAAGGACCACCGGGTGAGGGGATTGCAGCCCGCCTTATATTCTCATATTATGAATTATTCTTTATTTGAATAGAAGAACGAGCCAGGAATTAAATATCGAAAAACTTTTTCAAGTGGAAGAAAACAGCAACATAAAATGTAAAAGCAACATATCCTCTATGTGAGAGAGGACTGTGAGCTGCGCAGTCCCTCCTCTATGTGAGAGGGACTGCGAGCTCAAGATTGAATGGCTAAGGATAGAATGCTCTAAAACAACACAATGTGAGAAATTGTATAAATTTCTATAAGACTATACTTTGTGAATGAAAGGGAATGACTTCTTCATACTTACTTTAAACAGAAAATTTTGAATTTCTAATATTTTGAAAGGTGATCTGTAAAAAAAAACTTCAATTGCCAACTGGCTACTTTTATTGTATTCTAAACATAGAACTGGTTAAACGTTAGCATAGAGAGCAGAGTTGCAGCAGTTTCACTAAAATGTAGGATATACTTTAAGTGTTTAGTTGCTCACAATTTTCACTTGAAAATTTAGTTACTTCCATCTCCCTGATCACATATGCCGGTCTTTATGTATTTCTTCTTTTCCCTTCTTGATAGAAAAATAAAAAATAGACATACACTGACCCGTTTTCTTCCATACATCTATTGAAGTCAAAGCTGGTAGTTCTAGCTTCAAAGCCCCAATGGCTTCCAGCTCACTGTCTATGATTTTGCATATTTTCTTCACAGTTCTAAGCCCCATGGGCAAAAAAGAGCATAACCCATTACCAGTGGGTGAGACTAGACCATTTTCTAGGAGCAGCTACAAGAAAAAAAAAATCAGAAAATAAAAATCATGCTATGAAAAAGAAAACTGTACTTTCAGATACAACTGCTTAAATGAGAATAGGAGGGGTAGAGGAACCCTACCTGAAGATTAACCCAAGAATCCTATAAAAATCTTGGTTGCACCAAGCTCATAAGTGACAAAAAATTAAATATTGTGGTCAATTGTGCCCATAAAAAATATTCAGAGCATTGAAACTCTTAAAAATTTGTTGAGCCCCCCTCCTCCCATGAACCTGGAATATGGGTAACTATACTTCCATAGATTCAAGTATGATATAATGACTTTTTTCATGATCTCCACAATTGATCCTTCCTCAAAGATAAAGGAATCTCACCTGGATAAAGGTGACCACACATATTTGTGAGGAGGGAAAAGGGTCAAGGGGGCCCGAAAATAAGCCAAAGACATGTGTCATTTATCAGTCTGGAATTTAAAGCTACAAGTCCTAGGAAAAAAGGAACCTAATGAAAAAGATGCAGCCTTAAAAACCCCATTCTTGGTTATTAAATCTTCAGACATGTTTTTGCTAAAAATGAGTTGGGCCGAAAACTTCTTTTTTTCCAAATTAAGATTTGGAAAACCCCAAATAGGTCTTTACTGATCAACTATAAAATAACGCGTGGACAGGGCCAAGAAAACCTTTACAAAGACAAAAAAATTGGATATCATGGATTTGTGATGTCCGAAAATGAGCGCTTAAAATTTTTCTGTATCTCTTTTGGTAGTTCAAATGTGACTTGTTCTTAAAATATTCTTTAGATAAGCCATGCTTAAATTAAAGCTATAAAATTCTCCAGTCGTGCAAAAAACAGCACAAATAAAACAACATTTGAATTTATCTGAAATTCTCTTGGCTCCCATTCTGACTCCTTGGCTCCCAAATCTGACTCCTTAGCTCCCAAATCTGAAATTCTCTTGGCTCCCATTCATGTCTAGATTATTAAAAAATAAAAGCAATACAGAAAATACTAACGGCAGGATTTTATTTAAAAAAGCAAAAATGTTTTTGTAAAGACAAATATCTAAGAATATATCAATGCTGTATCAATTCATTACACCCACAAATGGGCTGCAGATTTCTTTTGTCTAACAGGCTTGAAATTTATAGGATAAAAAGACAAGATAGGGTAGACTTCAGTAAACACGAGGATATTTTGAAGTTTGGTTGTATTTACAAGTGACAGCTGAAACTGTGCCATTAAAATTGTGCTTTTTTATTGCCTTAAACTTACAGGACATATAGAAAGGGACAAGGGAACTTCAATGAAGACAAGGATTTTTTGAATTTTGGCTTTAATTGTAAGTGACAGCTGAAACTGTGCCATTAAAATTTGGCTTTTTTTGATTGGCTCAAACTTACAGGATTATGTCCTGTACAGGGACAAGGGAACTTCCATGAAGACAAGAATATTTAAAGGGAACTACCATACAATAACCTTCGGCTCTTTGAGAAACCATATTATAGCTTTTTCTTAATTAAATATTTAGTTGGTGTTTTGGTTAGGTTAGGTTATTTTAGGTTAGGCGCTCTGGGTGGCCCCCCCTTCCATAATTCTTTGTGGTAGTTTTCATAATTTTGTTAATTTTGTTACTACAGCATTGTATGTTCATCGTGTTTTGTTTTATTTCGTTAGCATTCACTAAACTTTAATTCTCGAGTGTGTTTTATATAATAGTCAAGTGCTTCTTAATGAAATATTCCGAAGTATAATAAAAATATATTACTCCTCAGGGAAAGGGTTTTAAGTTATGCCCTGGGGGCATATAAGGTTTTTATAGAAGGTGTTGTCGTCAAAACTTCAAAACAGGCTCATTCAATTGGAAATTCAAAGGGCTAGTGCCCTTTTTAATAGTTGAAAGGGATTGGAGAGCAACTAGCCCCCCTCTCCAAGCCCATCATTCCCCCAAACACATCCAATCAAAGTTATGAGATAGCCATTTTGTTCAGCGTAGTTAATTTCCAGATAGAAAATATGTTTTTGAGGAGAACACTCCCCCAAAACCCTCAGGGCAAGGGTTTAAAGTTATGCCCTGGGGGCATATAAGGTTTTTATAGGAGGCGTTTTCGTAGAAACTTCAAAAAAGCCTTATTCGATTGGAAATTCGAAGGGCTAGTGCTCTTTTTATAGTTGAAAGTGATTGGAGGGCAACTAGCCCCCCACGCCCATCTTTCTCCCAAACACATCCAATCAAAATTGTGAGATATTTCTAGCCATTGTGAGCCATTTTGTTCAGCGTATTTAATTTCCAGATAGAAAATAGGTTTCTGGTGAGGACAATCCCCCACAACCCTCAGGGCAAGGGTTTTAAGTTATGCTCTGGGCGTTGTCGTAGCAACTTCAAAAAAGGCTCATTCGATTAGAAATTCAAAGGGCTAGTGCCCTTTTTAATATTCGAAAGTGATTGGAGGGCAACTAGCCCCCCGCCCACCCAACATTCCCCCAAATTCATCCAATAAAATATTGAGATAGCCATTTTGTTCAGCGTAGTTGATTTGCAGATAGAAAATATGTTTGTGAAGAGGACTCTCCCCCACAACCCCAGGGCAAGGGTTTGCAATTAAGCCCTGGGGGCATATAAGGTTTTTATAGAAGTTGTTGTCGTAGAAACTTCAAAACAGGCTCATTCGATTGGAAATTCAAAGGGCTACTGCCCTTTTTTATAGTCGAAAGTGATTGGAGGGCAACTAGACCCCCCACGCCCATCATTAACCCAAACACATCCAATCAAAATTGTGAGATAGCCATTTTGTTTAGCGTAGTTGATTTCCCGATAGTAAATGTATTTTTGAGGAGGACACTCCCCCAAAATCCTCAGGGCAAGGGTTTTAAGTTAAGCCCTGAGAGCATATAAGGTTTTTATAGAAGGCGTTGTCGTAGAAACTTCAAAACAGGCTCATACAATTGGAAATTCAAAGGGCTAGTACCCTTTTTAACAGCCAAAAGTGATTGGAGGGCAACTAGCCCCCCCCCCACGCCCATCATTCCCCCAAACTCATCCAATCAGAATTTTGTGATAACCAGTTTGTTCAGCGTAGGCTAGTTGATTTCCAGATAGAAAAAATGTTTTTTAGGAGTAAACTCTCCCACAACCCTCAGGGCAAGGGTTTTAAGTTATGCCCTGGGGGCATATAAGGTTTTTATAAGAAGATGATGTCGTAGAAATTTCAAAACAGGCTCATTCGATTGGAAATTCATAGGGCTAGTCCCCTTCTTAATAGTCGAAAGTGATTTGAGGGGAGCCGGCCCCTCCCCCATGCCCCTCATTCACCCAAGCACATCCAATCAAAATTTTGAGGTAGCCATTTTGTTCAGCGTAGTTGATTTCAAGATAGAAAATATGTTTTGAGGAGGACACTCCCCCACAACCCCGGGGCAAGTGTTTGCAATTAAGCCCTGGGGGCATAAAAGGTTTTTATAGAAGGCGTTGTCGTAGAAACTTCAAAACAGGCTCATTCGATTGGAAATTCAATGGGCTAGTGTCTTTTTTAATAGTCGAAAGTGATAGGAGGGCAACTAGACCCTCCCACGCCCATCATTAACCCAAAAACATCCAGTCAAAATTGTGAGATAGCCATTTTGTTCAGCGTAGTTGATTTCCCGATAGAAAATGTATTTTTGAGAAGGACACTCCCCCACAACCCTCAGGGCAAGGGTTTTAAGTTAAGCCCTGAGAGCATTTAAGGTTTTTATAGAAGGTGTTGACATAGAAACTTCAAAAAAGCCTCCTTCGATTGGAAGTTCAAAGGGCTAGTGCCCTTTATGATAGTCGAAAGTGATTGGATGGCAACTCCCCCTCCCCCCCACGACAATCATTCCCCCAAACACATCCAATCAGAATTTTGAGATAATCATTTTGTTCAGCGTAGGCTAGTTGATTTCCAAGTAGAAAAAATATTTTTTAGGAGTAAACTCTCCCACAAACGTCAGGGCAAGGGTTTTAAGTTTTGCCCTGGGGGCATATAAGGTTTTTATAAGAAGATGATGTCGTAGAAATTTCAAAACAGGCTCATTCGATTAGAAATTCAAAGGGCTAGTTCCCTTCTTAATAGTCGAAAGTGATTTGAAGGGAGCCGGCCCCTCCCCCACGCCCCTCATTCACCCAAACACATCCAATCAAAATTTTGAGGTAGCCATTTTGTTCAGCGTAGTTGATTTCCAGATAGAAAATATGTTTTTAAGGAGGACACTCTCCGACAACTCTCAGGGCAAGGGCTTTAAGTTATGTCCTGGGGTACATAAAGTTTTTACAGAAGGCGTTGTCATAGAAACTTCAAAAGGGCTCATTTGATTTGAAATTCAAAGGGCTAGTGCCCTTTTTAATAGTCGAAAGTGATTGGAGGGCAACTAGCCCCCCCCCCCTCCTCCCCACGTCCATCATTTTCCCAAACATATCCAATCAAAATTTTGAGATAGCGATTTTGTTCAGCGTAGGCTAGTTGATTTCCAGATGGAAAATATATTTTTGAGAAGGACACTCCCCACAACCCTCAGTGCAAGGGTTTTAAGATATGCCCTGAGGGCACATAAGGTTTTTATACAATGTTTTGTCGTAGAAACTTCAAAAAAGTCTCATTCGATTGGAAATTCAAAGGGCTAGTGCCCTTTCTAATAGTCAAAAATGGTTGGAGGGCTACCAGCCCCCTCCCACTCCCATCATTCCCCCAAACACATCCAATCAGAATTTTGAGATAACCATTTTGTTCAGCATAGGCTAGTTGATTTCCAGATAGAAAAAATGTTTTTTAGGAGTAAACTCTCCCATAACCCTCAGGGCAAGGGTTTTAAGTTATGTCCTGGGGTATATTAAGTTTTTATAGAAGGCGTTGTCTTAGAAACTTCAAAAGGGGCTCGTTTGATTGAAAATTCAAAGGGGTAGTGCCCTTTTTAATAGTCGAAGTAAAAAGTGATTGGAGGGCAACTAGCCCCCCCCCCCACGCCCATCCTTCCCCCAAACACATCCATTCATAATTTAGAGATAGCCATTTCGTTTAGTTTAGTTCATTTCCAGATAGAAAATATGTTTTTGAGGAGGACACTCTCCACACAACCCTCAGGGCAAGGGTTTTAAGTTATGCCCAGGGGGCATATAATGTTTTTATAGAAGGTGTTGTTGTAGAAACTTCAAAAACAGCTCATTCGATTGGAAATTCAAAGGGCTAGTGCCTTTTTTAATAGTCGAAAGTGATAGGAGGGCAACTAGACCCTCCCCCCCACGCCCATCATTAACCCAAACACATCTAATCAAAAGTGTGATGTAGCGATTTTGTTCAGCGTGGTTGATATCCCGATAGAAATGTGTTTTTGAGAAGGACACTCCCCACAACCCTCAGTGCAAGGGTTTTAAGTTATGCCCTGGGGGTGTATAAGGTTTTTATAGAAGGCGTTGTCGTAGAAACTTCAACAAAGGCTCATTCGATTGGAAATTCAAAGGGCTAGTGCACTTTTTAATAGTAAAAAATGATTGGAGGTCAACTAGCCCCCCCCCCACGCCCATCATTCCCCCAAACTCATCCAATCAGAATTTTGAGATAACCATTTTGTTCAGCGTAGGCTAGTTGATTTCCAGATATAAAAAATGTTTTTTAGGAGTAAACTCTCCCATAACCCTCAGGGCAAGGGTTTTAAGTTATGTCCTGGGGTATATTAAGTTTTTATAGAAGGCGTTGTCTTAGAAACTTCAAAAGGGGCTCGTTTGATTGAAAATTCAAAGGGGTAGTGCCCTTTTTAATAGTCGAAGTAAAAAGTGATTGGAGGGCAACTAGCCCCCCCACGCCCATCCTTCCCCCAAACACATCCATTCATAATTTAGAGATAGCCATTTCGTTTAGTTTAGTTCATTTCCAGATAGAAAATATGTTTCTGAGGAGGACACTCCCCCACAACCCTCAGGGCAAGGGTTTTAAGTTATGCCCAGGGGGCATATAATGTTTTTATAGAAGGTGTTGTTGTAGAAACTTCAAAAACAGCTCATTCGATTGGAAATTCAATGGGCTAGTGCCTTTTTTAATAGTCGAAAGTGATAGGAGGGCAACTAGACCCTCCCCCCCACGCCCATCATTAACCCAAACACATCTAATCAAAAGTGTGATGTAGCGATTTTGTTCAGCGTGGTTGATATCCCGATAGAAATGTGTTTTTGAGGAGGACACTCAAAAACAGTTATGCCTGGGAGCATGTAAGGTTTTATAAGAGGGTGTTGTCGTAGAAACTTCAAAGCAGGCCCATTAGATTGGAAATTCAAAGGGCTAGTTCCCTTCTTAGTAGTCGAAAGTGATTGGAGGGGAGCCAGCCTCTCCCCCACGCCCATTATTCCCCCAAGACATCCAATCAAAATTTTGAGATAGCCATTTTGTTCAGCGTAGTTGATTTCCGATAGAAAATATGTTTTTGAGAAGGACACTCCCCAACAACTCTCAGGGCAAGGGCTTTAAATTATGTCCTGGGGTATACAAAGTTTTTATAGAAGGCGTTGTCGTAGAAACTTCAAAAAAGGCTAATTCGATTGGAAATTCAAAGGACTAGTGCCCTTTTTAATAGTCGAAAGTGATTGGAGGGCAACTACCCCCCCCCCCCCCTCATTCCCCCAAACTCATCCAATCAGAATTTTGAGATAACCATTTTGTTCAGCGTAGGCTAGTTGATTTCTAGATAGAAAAAATGTTTTTAGGAGTAAACTCTCCCACAACCCTCAGGGCAAGGGTTTTAAGTTATGCCCTGGGGGCATATAAGGTTTTTATAAGAAGATGATGTCGTAGAAATTTCAAAACAGGCTCATTCGATTGGAAATTCAAAGGGCTAGTTCCCTTCTTAATAGTCGAAAGTGATTTGAGGGGAGCCAGCCCCTCCCCAACGCCCCTCATTCACCTAAACACATCCAATCAAAATTTTGAGGTAGCCATTTTGTTCAGCATAGTTGATTTCCAGATAGAAAATATGTTTTTGAGGAGGACACTCCCCAACAACTCTCAGGGCAAGGGCTTTAAGTTATGTCCTGGGGTATATAAATTTTTTATAGAGGGCGTTGTCATAGAAACTTCAAAAGGGGCTCATTTGATTGGAAATTCAAAGGGCTAGTGCCATTTTTAATATTCGAAAGGGATTGGAGGGCAACTAGCCCCCCCCCCCTCCTCCCCACGTCCATCATTCGCCAAACACATCCAATCAAAATTTTGAGATAGCCATTTTGTTCAGCGTAGGCTAGTTGATTTCCAGATGGAAAATATGTTTTTGAGAAGGTCACTCCCCCACAACCCTCGGAGCAAGGGTTTTAAGTTATGCCCTAGGGGTATATAAGGTTTTTATAGAAGGCGCTGTCGTAGAAACTTCAAAAAAGGCTATTTCGATTGGAAATTCAAAGGGCTAGTGCCCTTTTTAATAGTAAAAAGTGATTGGAGGGCAACCAGCCCCCCCACGCCCATCCTTCCCCCAAACACATCCAATCAAAATTTAGAGATAGCCATTTCGTTTAGCTTAGTTCATTTCCAGATAGAAAATATGTTTTTGAGGAGGACACTACCCACAGCCCTCAGGGCAAGGGTTTTAAGTTATGCCCAGGGGGCATATAATGTTTTTATAGAAGGTGTTGTTGTAGAAACTTCAAAAACAGCTCATTTGATTGGAAATTCAATGGGCTAGTGCCTTTTTTAATAGTCGAAAGTGATAGGAGGGCAACTAGACCCTCCTCTCCACGCCCATCATTAAACCAAACACATCTAATCAAAATTGTGATATAGCCATTTTTTCAGCGTAGTTGATATCCCGATAGAATTTTCGAGGCTCAAGAGATTTAAGCGCCGAGACCCGTATTGGCGAGTGATTTTCCCTCTGAGGAGCCCTGATGTGAGGTTATCACTCGGGGAATAATAATTTTTGTAGACTTAAGGTGCTTTTGTTGGTTTTGGACAACGACTTTCATTTATTAATGTTGAATTTGCTGTATTTTGGATATGATTTTTTGGCTATTGAATTGGATATACTATTTTGTCCTAGGTGACTGGACGGATGCATAAGGTCTAGACCTTGCTCAAGTGCTCATTTATCTCAGTTACTAAATTAGGAAGTCAGTTATTTTTTTCTTCTTTCTTTTAACCAAATAATTTCCTGTAACTATTGGACTTCCTTAAAAACTTCCTTATGTAACTTCCTTAAAAATAATTTCGTTAAGAATTACCGTTGTCAGCCTTAACAAATAGAGGTTGTCCAAGTAATTACATAAAAGGCACAAAACCATAAAAGAAAAAAATACCCGATAAAGGATTCAACTCCTGATATTATGTTTCAACATCCGCCGCTCCATTGACTGAATTACGAGTTTTGGTAATCCAATTGAATCTATTGACTTTTGTATGACCAAAATAATACACATTACAGCCCTTTTCCCACGGATGATGGAGGGGCATGTCATCATCAAAAGCATAGTTACTAAAACTTTCAACTACGATGAAAATAATGGTGATCTTGAAATTCTGACATTTAGGGGAGGAGAGCTAGCTGCCCCTAATCTTTTCGGTCACCGAAAAGGGCACTAGCAATTTCAGTTTCCATTCGAATAAGCCACTAAGAATTTCTCTATTATGCTGTGGATACCTACTATCCCTGGTAGAAAAAAAAAGAAAAAAAGAGACATATCAGTGCTACCCATGCAAAAAAGTGCATTGTCATTGTTGCTCAAGGTGGGGATAATTTTGGAGACCACACTCCCTTTACATGACGATAAATAAAAGTTTAAATAGGGATAAAATCCTTTTAATAGACAGTTCACCATAAACAGTGATAGAAATTCACAAAAAATACCAGATATTTCGGTCACATATGCAGTGACCGTCATCAGTAGTAAAACTGAAAACTGATGACGGTCACTGCATATGTGACCGAATATCTGGTATTTTTGTGAATTTCTATCACTGTTTGTGAAACAATGTCTATTAAAAGGATTTTATCTCTATTTGAACTTTTATTTATGTTTAAGGTGGGGGACTGTAATTACCCTTTGTAAGGTTTTTGACCATGCTGATACTAAAGATGCAATTTTAATTTTGATCCCATGCCATATCCGAGAGGTTTCAGGATATTTTTCAAAATCAACATAAACTTGAATACTTCCGTCTTATGGGGTACACACTGGAGGATGTGGATCTACAGATACGACAATGACCGGTTTTTGGCCGGGAGTTTCCAAAGAATATTAGCTTTGACTCAGCTGAGACCTACACTGTAGGTATATTTTTTTATTAAATATTTAATATACAGAGACGGTATTATGATTGGGTTAGGTTAGGTTTGGTATTTAATATAATGGGTTCTGGGTGCCCCCCCCCCCACTATAATGCTTTGTTGTAGTTTTAACAATTTTGCTATTAAAGTATTGTATTTGCATCATATTTTGGTATATTTCAGTATTATTAACCACACTTCATGTCTCGAGTGTGTACCACATAAAGCGGAAGTACCAAAACTTGTTTTCGCAATAAACTTTTACTTTTAAGATTAAACGAAACAATAGGTTACCATTCCTGAATTCGTGTCAGATGACAATTTTTTCTCATTAGGCAGTTTTTTCTTCAAAACGTGTTTTTCAACTTTTTACTACTATGGGTTGTGGCTTGATCTTTACTAGGTTGAACTACTGCTGCAACAAAAAAAAAGAGATTTTCCTTGTTGTTCAATTGGGGGACTTTAATTACCATACAAAAGTTTTTTGACCATACTGATTCTAATGGTGCAATTTTATTTTGATCTGACACCATTTTCGGCTTCGGGCTAATTTTCAAAACAACCATAAATTTGTTTTCCCCATAACCTACTTTTAAGAGTAAGCGAAATAATAAATGCCATTCTTGATTTCGTGTCAGACGGTAATTTTTCCCATTAGGTTTTTTTTTCAAAACACTTTTTTTTCAATTTTTGGTTACTATGCGCTGTGGTTTGCTTTTTTACTATGTCAGTCATGTTTGCAGCTGCTGTTGCAACCATAATAAAATGCACACAAACATGATTGAAAATACACCCGATACTGATAAGGCGCCACTAATACCCCCGATACCGACACGCGTGACACCGATACTTCCAATACCACTCACAACCCTTTTCCAAGGGACTATGGAGGGTCATATCATAACAAAAACAATAATTGCTCGACCTTTGAACTATGTTGAACAAAATGGCTATCTCAAAATGTTGATCAAACGACCTTGAGGAGGGGGTCTTCTTGGAAAGAAGGGTAGCTGCCCTTCGATATTTTTGGTTGTGTAAAAAGGGCACAAGCAAATTTAATTTCCGTCTAATGAGCCATTACAAATCATTCTGTGATGGCGTGGTCACCCTCTAGCCCTGGTAGAAAAAAGAAAAGGAAGACACATCAGTGCAACCCATGCAAAAAAGGGATTTTTCTCGTTGTTTATGAAGGGGCAAATCAGGTCAAAATTTGGCAAAAAACAGTAAAATTGGTACTTATGCTTTATATTTAACACACGAAAGAAGTCAAGTTTGGTTAATGCTAATGAAATACAATAAAATAGGATGAAAATATAATAGTTTAGAAACTAATTTGGGCTATATATGTAGACATTAGGAGGAGTGGGGGGTAAAGCATAACATATATTAAATACGCAACCTAACCTAACCTAGGTACCTTCCCCCCCCTACCCCCCCCCCCCCCCCCCCCAAAAAAAAAAAAAAAAAAACAGTTTAAATATTGTAAACGCGATAAGAAATTACGCTTTGCAATCTATTATCCTTGCAAATACCCGTTGACGGTTTTCCATTTGTATTTACTTGTACAATCTATAGTGCTGTGTTATACATAAAGCATAAGTTCCGTGAAATTTTACTAAAGCTCAGCAACGACAATTTGCAGAGTTTTGACCCGCTTTGCCCATTCATGACTTTAGCTAGACATGCATGTGAACGCCGCTTATTACATGAAATGACTATTTTATAGGATACTTGGAAATATGACAATCATAAGCCAGGGTTGGTGCCCCTTGTGATTTATCATTATTTCTAGTGATTTTTCATGTTGCCTAGTGATTTTCTTCTAGCTAGTGATTAATAGCGTTTTTGTTCCAAAACTAGTCATTTTTTCCTAAATCTAGGGATATTTCAAAATATAGCGCGTAGATCCATGATTCAATTGAATAAATCATACAAGAAGCCAATTAATAAAAAACAGAAAATGGTGATTCACTACAGTTCCAAATATGCTCCAGATTAACCTTTATGCAAATATACCGCTTTTGAAACTTCCGATTTCCCACCAAATGTCCAAATCAAATATAGACCTCAGAGCGTTATCATCGAGATAATAGGCGAACCTAATTAATCGCAAAAATGTCCTATACTTCCAATCACACAACATTTGCTGAGGTCAAATTTTTTTCTTTATATTTATGTTTTTTTTCTGTATCAGTTCTAAATTAGATTTTCTTCTATTTAAACCTTTGCAAGTTAAATGAATGGTGGATATGAATACACCCTTTAATTCTGCAAATAAAACGTCATTAAAAAATAAGAAGGTAGGTATAGATTAAATATAATTTTCTAAATGAAAAAAGAAATGATTGAAAAAGAAAATAGTACTTAGTGCTTTTTATAATAGTATTTGCAACTAGATAGATTAAATTTATTGTAGTTTGATTATTTTGGTCGGTTGGGATTAAAGAAGGTGGGTTATTTACTTTGGGAATTGTCTAATGGTTTTCAGCTTGACTTCTAAGTGCTAATCGAAGCTCCAATAATTCTCCAAATTATCTTTTTTTATATTTGAAACACCTAATAAGCGCCGTTAACTCCCCATTCTTTAGGTTTTGAAAAACAAACTCTAAGAATGGAGCAACAATAGTAACCGAAACTCAAGAAACGGAATTTTGATATCAATCGATATATCATTGGCAAATTATGTTGGTTCCAAATATATAAATCCATTAAGTTCAGTTTTACCTCTAAAAGGCTAAGAAACTGCAAAAATTTGCTTTAAAGATGGAGAAAATACCCATTAAAAGTCATGGAACTTTAATCAAAATCAAAACCATTAGATTCAGAGTATCAGAGAACCTTACTGTAGAGGTTTCAAGCCCCTACCTGCAAAAGTGTTGAATTTTGTATAGTTTGCCAAAAGAAAGTCACGGTTGCGTGTTAATTTGTTTGTTTTTTTTCCAGGGTCGATCGTATCGAACCAACTGTCCTAGAATATCGGAAGTGGGCTCATTTGAATGGAAATTAAAATTTCTGGTGTCCCTTTCACTGGAACAAAGAGATGGAATGGCTAATAGCCATGGGCGTAGGCAGCATATTGTCTAGGGGGGGGGCCAGTCGAGAGTGTGATGGAGGGCCTTTTATCAACTGCTTTTCCAACCATTTGCTTTTTCACCCATATCTAATGTAAATTTGAAGATCTAGGGGGGAAGGGGGGGGGGGGTATCTCTCCCCCCCCTGCCCCCTCCCTACGCCCATGCTACTAGCCCCCCCTTCCATCTCTGTTTTTTCTCAAAAATCTTTCTATAAAAAGTATGAAATAGCCATTTTATTCAGCATAGTTGAAAGGTTTTAAAACTATACCTTCAGATTTAACATGACCCACGCAAGCCCTAGGGATAGGTCTGGGGATGAAAGGACGTTAAGGATAATTTGCTAAGGATAATAAGGATAATGTCTGATTTATGAAAACCAGCTTCATAGCCACAAAGACAAATGGCGGGTGACAGATTGCATTCGACTTGTATAAATTGGGCTATATATTTGCGCAATAGAAAGGTAAGGGTAATGGTTGATTAAGTTGGATTAGGTTACTCTACCCCACATCCTCCAATGTGCAAATATGTAGCCCAAATTATAGTATTACAATATAATTTAATTATATAATTAAATAAAAAATAAAATATTGTATTTTCATCGTATTTTAACATATACGATTAGGATTAACATAAATTTACTTCTTGGGTGTGTTCCGTATAATTAGCAATTACCTCTTTTTTTTATTAAAGAAGCAATAAGACCAATGCTTATCGACATTTGTGAAGGTTGGAATAAATTTCGTCCATAAAAAAATAAAAAGGCAATTTTCAAAATCTCAACTAGAGTAAAAAGGAAATAGTTTCTATATTTTTTTTTGGAGGGGGGGGGGCGGGGAATAAAAAGAAAAAGCAATATTTCGATTAGATCACCGATAACCAATTTTTAGTGATCGGGGTAGAAGCCAAGGGTACCAATTCCGGAAAATACAGGGAGGAAGCAAGGATTTTGTTATATTCTCTGCATAAAGATGCAAAAAGGCATTTTTCTAAATTTCTAGGGTAATTTTCGTTTGAGAAAAAACAAAACGTCAATCTAAAAGTATTTTTCCACATCTAGGGAGGTAATTTTACTCTCTTTCTGTAGATGCACTTGTATAGAACATGGTAAAAAAAACAAAACAATTTTTGATTACAATCATAAAGAGTATTATAATTCTAGGGATTTCTATTAATATAATCTAATGTTTTACGTGCTAATTTAGTGATTTGCGTTCAAGAATCTAGCGATTTTCTGTTATGAGCTGATTAGCGCAAATATTTAAAGTGACAGATCATGTCATCTACATTCAGATTAAAAAATTACTTTAAGCCATGCTTACAGAGTATCCCTGAGACTTCTACTATTTTACATTGCAAATCTTCAAAGGTTGCATTCATTGTAATTTTTATATAACTATCGTTTCATTGTCTAAGTTGACCTCTCATTAATACTGCATATTTCCTGAGATTCTTTGATAATTGACAAACTTGCAGTACCAAATAGTATCATTTTGACTTTAAAAGGGGTCAGTGAGAGAAGGAGGCAAAACCCTAACTCTTGTTTGTAGAGATTTTTGTTTTTAAGCTTGATTTGCATATCCAATTTAAATTTCACTTGTTTTAAGATTTATTTGCTCATTTATCATTGTACCTGGGTAAATATATACCAAATCATATTACTGAGTTAGGAATATAGTTAATACACCATTCAATGCTTTTTTTTGCTGATTACAAATATAATATTAATTTCTATCGGAAATGAATTTCAGCCCCCCCCCCTATTTATGCCAATTCAGGGTATATATTTCTACATTAGGGGGTGGGGTAGGAGCAAATTTTATTTCTGATGTAAATGGGAGGTAAGTTTAAACTTCACCCCCCCCCCCTAATGTAGAAATATATACCCTGAATTGGCATATATAAGGGGGGGGGCTAAAATTCATTTCTGATAGAAATGATTATTATATTTGTAATCAGCATAAAAAAAGGCATTGAATGGTGTATTCACTTTATTCCTAACTCAATGATATGATTTGGTATATATTTACCTGTACCTGTTGTATGCTTTTTTGCTATGATTGTTTATTTAATTTCTGTTTGTTTTGGTTTTCCTTTATTCTTCAATAGCAAAATTTTTTGTTTATTTTAAGCTTGATTTGCATAATCAATTTATTCTTTACTTGTTTTAAGATTTGTTTATACATTTATGTTTGTAGCCTACCTGTTTTATGTTTTATTTATGATTGTTTATTTAATTTCTCTCAATTTTTGGTTTAACTTATTCTTTAATAGTAATTTCTGGTTGTTTTTTAACTTGAATTTTAACAAGTATTTGTATCTCCCACAGTTTATATGATTAGCAGTATGATCTTTCCCTATCTCACCCTTTATAAAAACCTGGACCATGGTGCAAGTGCTCCATAGAAGATATAAACATAAGTGACATTAGATCTTTTCACAGGTAGACAAGTCAGATGTCTCTTGAATGCAAAACTTGGCTTCAATGTTGGAACACTATTTTTAAATTAATTTATTCCAATACATACATGAAAATTGGTAATTAGTAGTGCAATGTTATTATTAGATGTTTTTAGGAATTAAAAATAGGTTTCTAAGTCTCAAGTTGGTTTCAAAGGCATTTTGAGAAGGTTTCTGCCAAAATATGTGTTCCAGGGTAATTGGACTGCTAATGGCAGATCAAATGAGAGGAGCTGTTTGTATGCAGCAATATATATATATATATATACATATATATATATATATATATATATATATATATATATATATATATATATATATATATATATATATATATATATCATATGTATATATATATATATATATATATATATATATATATATATATATATATGGTGGAATTAAGATCAAGTATTTTGCAAACATCAAGACATGACTAATTGTAAAAAAAAAGCCAAGATAGATAGTCCAAATGATTGAGAGGAAAATCTGGGATAAGCCCTTTTTAGGATTGTTTAAAAATGATATTATTTAATTTGTTGGTTTTCATGGGGCAAGGGAATTTTCCATGGAGGGGATCAGATTTCTTTATATTATTTGAAAAACAATAAGATATTAAACTAAAAGTTTTTTTTCAGCTGAAAATAAGGAGCAACATTAAAACTTTAAACAAACAGAAATTATTATGTAAGGGAGGGGGTTGCACCCTCCTCAATACCTCACTCTTTACACTAAAGGTGATTTTTAGAACCTTTAAAACAGCCTATTATTCTGACTGAATGGCACTTATGTTCCAGGAGACATTCTTAAATTATTGGAACAAAAAGTCAAACTTTAGCATAAAGAACAAGGTGCTGAGGAGGGGGTTATCCCCCTTATTTCCATAATTATTTCTGACAGGTTTAAGTTTTAATGCTGCTCCTTACTTTCAGTTGAAAAAAAAGAATTTCACAATCATGGTAGCAAAATAGTGCTGCCTAAGTAAAGAGTGATGTGGGCACAATTTATTATTTATTTATTCTTAATTATTATTATTTTTTGCTTTTTTTTAGACCAAAGCACATAGCATTGAAGGAGTTGTCATAGAAACTTTGAAAAGGGCTCATGCAATTGGAAATTGAAAGGACTACTGCCCTTTTTAATAGTCAAAAGTGATTGGAGGACAACTAACTTCCCTCCCACGCCCACCATTTCCTCATACACATCCAATCAAAATTTTGAGATAGCTATTTTGTTCAACGTAGTTAAAAAGTCTAGAAATAATGTCTTTGAGGATGCCAAGCCCCCCCCCCCCCCAAAGCCCTCAGGGCAAGGGTTGTAAGTTATGCGCTCAGGACATATAAGGTTTATATAGAAAGGGTGATTGTATAAACTCTGGCTAGTTCTTTCAATTTCTGTCTGTTGCTGTGTCTTTTATGATTAACAGGTAAACTTTTTCTTGCACAGTGTGAACTAAAGCTACTGCCACTCAGTGGCGGTTCTGGCCTCTCTTGCACCAGGGGCAAAATTTTAATTAGCCCCCCCCCTCCTGTTTCCCAAAAATTTCAGGCCAATTTTAATAGCATTTTTATTTATTACTGAAATTTTCATTTATTTACAAAATTTGAATATAAAATATCACAAAAAACATCAAATTAATTAAATTCAGTCTACTTACTTTTATTTTCAAGGAGCAGTGATGAAGATTTGGGGAAAATTAAAGTTTTCAGATTCAGTTTGCTTATACCTACTGCCAAATGTGCCCTCTAATTTACTGTAATAAAAGTAAAATTTCAAAAAATACAAAATGATTATAACTGTTCAATTATTTATATGAACTTTTTCACCCCTAAAAGATCTGTACCTGGGGCAAGTGTCCCCTCTCCCCCTAAAACCGCAGCTGTCATTGCTGTGGCGGTGACCAGAACTGCCACTCCCAGTGAAAGGAGCTACTGCCATTGGTAAGTAAACAAACCACTCATCAAATAGATAAAAAAATCTCTTTCTCAATGAATTGTTTCTTTAATTTATTTTTTGAAAAAATTTTGTTATTTGTTATTCACTATTGTAATTTTTTAATTGTAAAGTATCAACATATAGTAGTAGTAGATTTTATAGCACTGTATAGTGTAAATTTGTCTGATATAAGAAATTAGAAAATGATTTTAACAGAATATACAGACTTTAGAAGCTGAAGGGCATTAAAAGAGTTGAAGATCTGTAGTTAATTTAATTTATACAATAGTATCTTCTTTGCATGCATGTCTACCCACCTTATAGTATTTGTGCATTTGTAGTGCAGAAATTTATTTCACACAGGGCAAGATATTTCATTACCTACTGTTTTTGTTTCCTTAGCTGTGCCACATATTGAATGATTTATCATTAATACATAAAGGGAAGTATCTATCAAGTGGTGAAATTTACTTCCAAAGACAAAATATCAACATTGCAAATTGCATTATGGGCTGAATATTGTCTGATATTAATATTTTTCATTTTCTTGTGGATAAGAAAGTCTCTTGTTACCTAGGTGGGTAGACAATGTAATAATATATAATATTCTGTGATTTACCTGTGCTAAAGGAATTATTTTTATAGAAGGTTTGCCTTGGCAGAGTGATATGTTTCAGTCTCTTATCTAAATTCTTATATAGTATGCTTACATATAAAAATGTTTTGTTGAATATATTGTCTAAAATATCAGGAAATTCTCTTAAATATTTTAGGGAACTGAAGGACTTTTTTTTCAAAACATGTTTTTAAGTATTTGGTAACAATTGAGCTTTTTTTTATCTATAGTAGATCACTGGCAGCATAATGGTGCTGCCTAGGTAAAGAATAATGTGGGCACAATGTATTATTTTTTTCTTTTAGACCAGGGCACTTTGTATCAAAGGAGTTGTTGTAGAAACTTCAAAAAGGGCAAATTTGATTGGAAATTGGAAGGACTTGTGCCCTTCTTAATAGTCAAAAGCAATTGGAGGGCTACTAACACCCCTCTGAAGCCCACCATTTCCCCAAATACATCCATTCAAAATCTTGAAATAGCCATTTTGTTTATTGTAGTTGAAAGTTCTGGAAGGTAGGTCTTTGAGGATGAGAATCCCCCCCCCCCCTACAGCCCTCAGGGTAAGGGTTGAAATTTATGCCCTGGGGTATTTAAGGTTTTTGCATATAAGCTTTGTGGTAGAAACTTCAAAAAGGGCTCATTTGATTGGAAATTGAAAGGGCTAGTGCCCTTTTTAATAGCCAAAATTTACTGGAGGGCAACTAACCCCACTCTCCCGCCCACCATTTCCCCAAACACATCCAATCAAAATTTTGACATAGCCATTTTGTTCAACATAATTGAAAGTTCTGGAAAGTAGGTCTTTGAGTATGACAACCCTTCCACAGCCCTCAGGGCAGGGGTTGTAAGTTATGCCCTGGGAGCATATAAAGTTTTATAGACGGCATTGTTGTATAAACTCCAACAAGGGCTCATTTGATTGGAAATTGAAAGGGCTAGTGTTCTTTAATAGTCAAAAGTGATTGAAGAGCAACTAATGCGTCTTTCACGCCAACTATTTCCCCAAACCTATCCAATCCAAATTTCCAATCCAAAAAATAGAAAGTCTTGTAGTAGAAACTTCAAAAAGGGCTCATCCAATTGGGAATTGAGAGGGCTAGTGCCCTTATTAATAGTCAAAAGCAATTAGAGGGTGAATCCCTCCCATGCCCATCATTTCTCCAAATACTTCCAATCAACAAACACTTCTGATTTGATCCCACTGATCAACAGGTTTTTTATAGAAAGCATTGTCATAGAAACTTCAAAAAGGGCTCATTTGATTTGAAATCGAAAGGGCTAGTTCTCTTTTGAATAAACAAAAGTGACTAGAGGGCAACTAACCCCCTTCTCGCACCCACCATTTCCCCATACAAATCCAATCCAAATTTTGAGATAGCCATTTTGTTCAATGTAGTTGGAAGGTCCAGAAATTATGTGTTTGAGGATGGCAAACTCCCACAGCCCCCAGGGCAAAGGTTGTAAGTTATGGCCTGGGGCATATAAGGTTTTTTTATTCATAGAAAGCATTGTAGTGCCAACTTCAAAAAGGAATCATTCAATTGGGATTTGAGAGGGCTAGTGCCTTTATTAAAAGTAAAAAAGCAATTGGCACACAAATTCCACCCCCAACACCCATCTTTTCCCCAAACATTTCTGATAAACATTTTGATATGGCCATTTTCTTGAACTGAATTGAAGGGTCAGGGAATTATGTCTTTGAGTATTATACCTCCTCCTCCTCCCCCCACAGCCCTCAGGACTAAGGTTGTAAGTTGTATCCAGGGGACATAAAAGGTTTTCATAGAAAGCGTTTTTTGTAAAAACCTAAAAAAGAGGTCATTTGATTGGAAATTGAGAGGGCTATTGCTCCTTTTAATAGTCAAAAGTATTTGGAGGGAGAATCCCCCTCCCCCTCTAACCTATGCCCATCATTTCCCCAAACACTTTCAATCAACATTTTGATATGGCCGTTTTGTTCAACATAGTTGAAAGGTCTGAAACTGTCTTTGAGGATGACAACCCCCCCCCCCATAGCCCCCAGGACAAGGGTTGTAATTTATGCCATTGGGTCATAAATTACTTTAAATTAGGGGTTGAGAAATCCTTCATAACACCTGGGACAAGAATTATAACTTATGTAATTTGTAAGTTTTTAAGAATTAAAAGTGATCAAAAAGTAACAAGAACCCTCCTCTTGTGCCTTTTCCCCCCAAATACATCTTATCAAAAATTTTGAAACAGCCATTTTGTTCAAAATAGTCAAAATTCAAAATATAATAAATTAGGGGTTGAGAAATCCTCCTTAACCCCAAGGGAAAAGATCATAACTTATGTAAGTTGCCCATTATTAGAATATAAGGTTTTTGTGGAAAGGGTGGTTGTATTAACTTTGGAGGGAGCTCATTCAATCAAATAATGAAACTTCTAGCTTTTTTTCAACAGTTAAAAGTGATCAATGGGCAACTAGCCCACACTCCCCTTTCCCAAAGGGCAGCCAGTCAAAATTTTTAGACAGCCATGTTGTTCAAAATAGTACACAGGCCAAATAAACATTCTTCCAGGGCCCCCCCCCCAACCCAAGGGAAATGGCTCTGAGTTATGGAACTTAATTATTGTTACATTTATACTTGGATTTAGGGATTTACATGGTAACCTTTATTTATTGTGCAAGGGCTGTAAGTTAGGCAAGTCGCTTATTGTTACTTTGATACTTTGTTTACTTTGATGCTTTATTTACTTTGGTACTGTGATATTGTTACTTTGATACTAGTTTTGATGCTTTGATAAAAGATGGATGTTGAAAAAAAAATCTTGTTTTGAAATGATCAAAATGTTTATCAGAAATGTTTGGGGAAATGATGGGTGTTAGGGGCAGCATTTGTGTGCCAATTGCTTTTTACTATTAATAAGGGCACTAGCCCTCTCAAATCCCAATTGAATGATTCCTTTTTGAAGTTGGCACTACAATGCTTTCTATAAATAAAAAACCTTGTATGCCCCCAGGCCATAACTTTCAACCTTTGCCCTGGGGGCTGTGGGGCTTTGCCATCCTCAAACACATAATTTCTGGACCTTCCAACTACATTGAACAAAATGGCTATCTCAAAATTTGGATTGGATGTGTTTGGGGAAATGGTGGGTGTGAGAGGGGGGTTAGTTGCCCTCTACTCACTTTTGTTTATTCAAAAGAGCACTAGCCCTTTCAATTTCAAATCAAATGAGCCCTTTTTGAAGTTTCTATGACAATGCTTTCTGTAAAAACCTGTTGATCAGTGGGATCAAATCAGAAGTGTTTGTTGATTGGAAGTGTTTGGGGAAATGATGGGTGTGGAGGGGTATTCTCCCTCTGAATACTTTCGAATATTAAAAAGGTCAATAGTCCTCTCAATTTCCAATCAAATGAGCTCTTTCTGAAGTTTTATGACAATGCTTTCTATAAAAACCTCACATGTCCCCAGGGCATAACTTGTAACCTTAGCCCTGAGGGCTTTAGGGGCGGATACTCAAACACGTAATTTCTATAACGTTTAACTACATTCAACAAAATGGCTATATCAAATGTTGATTGGAAGTGTTTGGGGAAATGATGGGCATGGGGGGGATTCACTCTCCGATCGCTTTTGACTATTAGTAAGGGCACTAGCCCTCTCAATTCCCAATTGAATGAGCCCTTTTTGAAGTTTCTACTACAAGACTTTCTATTTTTTGGATTGTAAATTTGGATTGGATAGGTTTGGGGAAATAGTTGGCGTGAGAGGGGGATTAGTTGTCCTCCAATCACTTTTGACTATTAAAGAGCACTAGCCCTTTAAATTTCCAATCAAATGAGCCCTTGTTGGAGTTTATACAACAATGCTGTCTATAAAAACTTTATATGCCCCCAGGGCATAACTTACAACCCCTGCCCTGAGGGCTGTGGAGGGGTTGTCATACTCAAAGACCTACTTTCCAGAACTTTCAATTATGTTGAACCAAATGGCTATGTCAAAATTTTGATTGGATGTGTTTGGGGAAATGGTGGGCGGGAGAGTGGGGTTAGCTGCCCTCCAGTAAATTTTGGCTATTAAAAAGGGCACTAGCCCTTTCAATTTCCAATCAAATGAGCCCTTTTTGAAGTTTCTACCTCAAAGCTTATATGTAAAAATCTTAAATACCCCAGGGCATAAATTTCAACCCTTGCCCTGAGGGCTGTAGGCAGGGGGATTCTCATTCTCAAAGGCCTACCTTCCAGAACTTTCAACTACAATAAACAAAATGGCTATCTCAAGATTTTGAATGGATGTATTTGGGGAAATGGTGGGCTTGAGAGGGGTGTTAGTAGCCCTCCAATAGCTTTTGACTATTAAGAAGGGCACAAGTCTTTCCAATTTCCAATCAAATTTGCCCTTTTTGATGTTTCTACGACAACTCCTTTGATACAAAGTGTCCTGGTCTAAAAGAAAAAAATAATACATTGTGCCCACATTATTCTTTACTTAGGCAGCACCATTATGCTGCCTGTGATCTACTATAGATAAAAAAAAAGCTCAATTAGTACCAAATACTTAAAAACATGTTTTGAAAAAAAAGTCCTTCAGTTCCCTAAAATATTTAAGAGAATTTCCTGATATTTTAGACAATATATTCAACAAAACATTTTTATATGTAAGCATACCATATAAAAATTTAGATAAGAGACTGAAACATATCACTCTGCCAAGACAAACCTTCTATAAAAATAATTCCTTTAGAAGAGGTAAATCACAGAATATTATATATTATTACATTGTCTACCCACCTAGGTAACAAGAGACTTTCTTATCCACGAGAAAATGAAAAATATTAATATCAGACAATATTCAGCCCATAATGCAATTTGCAATGTTGATATTTTGTCTTTGGAAGTAAATTTGACCACTTGATAGATACTTCCCTTTATGTATTAATGATACATCATTCAATATGTGGTACAGCTAAGGAAACAAAAACAGTAGGTAATGAAATATCTTGCCCTGTGTGAAATAAATTTCTGCACTACAAATGCACAAATACTATAAGGTGGGTAGACATGCATGCAAAGAAGATACTATTGTATAAATTAAATTAACTACAGTTCTTCAACTCTTTTAATGCCCTTCAGCTTCTAAAGTCTGTATATTATGTTAGAATCATTTTCTAATTTCTTAAATCAGACAAATTTACACTATACAGTGCTATAAAATCTACTACTACTATATATTCATACTTTACAATTAAAAAGTTACAATAGTGAATAACAAATAACAAAATTTGTTCAAAAAATAAGTTACAGAAACAATTCATTGAGAAAGTGATTTTTTTATCTATTTGATGAGTGGTTTGTTTACTTACCAATGGCAGTAGCTCCTTTCACTGGGAGTGGCAATTCCGGTCACCGCCACAGCAATGGCAGCTGAGGTTTTAGGGGGAGAGGGGGCACTTGCCCCAGGTACAGATCTTTTAGGGGTGAAAAAGTTCATATAAATAATTGAACAGTTATAATCATTTTGTATTTTTTGAAATTTTACTTTTATTACAGTAAATTAGAGGGCACATTTGGCAGTAGGTATAAGCAAATTGAATCTGAAAACTTAAATTTTCCCCAAATCTTCATCACTGCTCCTTGAAAATAAAATTAAGTAGACTGAATTTAATTAATTTTAATGTTTTTTATGATATTTTATAATAAATGAAAATTTCAGTAATAAATAAAAATGCTATTAAAGTTGGCCTGAAATTTTTGGGAAACAGGAGGGGGGGCTAATCAAAATTTTGCCCCTGGCGCAAGAGAGGCCAGAACCACCACTGAGTGGCAGTAGCTTTAGTTCACACTGTGCAAAAAAAAGTTTACCTGTTAATCATAAAAGCCACAGCAACAGACAGAAATTGAAAGAACTAGCCAAAATTTATACAATCACCCTTTCTATATAAACCTTATATGTCCCAAGCGCATAACTTACAACCCTTGCCCTGAAGGCTTTGGGGGGGGGGGCTTGTCATCCTCAAAGACATAATTTCCAGACTTTTCTACTATGTTGAACAAAATGGCTATCTTAGAATTTTGATTGTATGTGTATGGGGAAATGGTGGGCGTGGGAGGGAAGTTAGTTGTCCTCCAATCACTTTCGACTATTAAAAAGGTCAGTAGTCCTTTCAATTTCCAATCGAATCAGCCCTTTTCGAAGTTGTCTATGACAACTCCTTTGATGATAAGTGCCCTAGTCTAAAACATAGCAAAAAAAAAAGAATAAATAAATAATACATTGTGCCCACATTGCTTCTTACTTAGGCAGCGCTATTGCGCTACCTAGGAATGTGATATTTTTTTTTTCAACTGAACGTAAGGAGCAGCATTAAAACTTGAAACTAACAGAAATTATTATGGAGATGAGGGGGATAGCCCCCTCCTCAGCACCTTGCTCTTTATGCTAAAGTTTGACTTTTTGTTCCAATCATTTGAGAATGTCTCCTGAAAGACAAGGGCCATTTAGTTAGAATAATAAGCTGTTTTAAAGGTTCTAAAAAAAACCTTTAGAGTAAAGAGTCAGGTATTGAGGAGGGTGCAACCTCACATAATAATTTTTAATTCCCCTCACTTTCATAATATTTTCTGTTTGTTTAAAGTTTTAATGTTGCTCCTTATTTTTAGCTGAAAAAAACTTTTTTAGTTTAATATCTTATTGTTTTTCAAGTAATATCAGGAAATCCAATCCCCTCCATGGAAAACTCCCTTGCCCCACGAAAATCAACAAATGAAATAATATCATTTTTATACAATCCTAAAAAGGGCTTATCCCAGATTTGCGTCTCATTCACTTGGACTATCTATCTTGGCTTTTACTTTACAATTAGCCATGTCTTGATGTTTGCAAAATACTTGATTTTAATTTCACCATGGAAAGATCCTCCCACGTACCCAACCCTTAAAAATGTTTCTATACCTCCCAATAAGCAATGCTGTATGTAAACAATGGGCAAAATTTTAAAGGTTGGAGCCCTTCCACCAGGGACTGTGGGGGGTCAAGTCATCCTCAAAGACATAGTTATTTGATCTTTCAGCTATGCTTAACAACATGGCTATTTCAAAATTTTGATTGACAACTTTGGGGCTGTTTTGTTATGGTTTTATTGCCGTATTTTTCTATTATATTTGTAACAAGATAAGCGTATGCTGAGGAACTCCTATCAACTGTTCTTCATCCCCACAACTAATCAAAACCGCTACCCCTTCTAAATTTTCTTTACCCAAAATATCTGGAAGTAATTTTCCGTCCCAGTGCAAAACAGCTCCTTCTAAATCGGAATTTTTGAATCTACGTTTGATAAGTTCTGTCCTTTGTCTTCGGAATAGCTGTCTGCGAAGTCGTGTTAAACTTCTACTTACAATTAAATTTTGTGAGTCAAAACCTCACGCCTCTGCAGTAGCTGATATTATTCGAACTGGGTCTGTATCAGAAATACTACATCTATCTAACAATAAAGATAATTTTTCGGTGATAATCTCTTCACTTCCTCTAGCGCACTTCTTTTTCTTTATTTCTGGTTCTCCATCCTCTGTGTCGGGAAAATTCACCTCCATCTCTTCTTGTTCCTCTTCTGTTGATGTGCTGCTTGCTGAAGATTCCAGTTGTGCAATGAAATTCACACCTTCAAAAAACAGGATAAAACTCATTAAACGGTAACAAGCAACAAGCCACGCACTCACGGAATAGGTATCAAATAGAATAATTTCAAGAGAAAAATAATAGGAAAATGTGAAAGAAAGAGAGAAAAACTCTACTAACCTAATTCGTTTTGTGATTTTTCCAATCTCGCCATCTCAGCTGCTCGTCTCTTTTCTCTTCGTTGTTCTGCGTTCACAAAATTCATGTCAGCGCCTCCCATGCAGCCCGGATGTCCCCTTTTTCTCTGGACTAACGAAAACTGCTTGTCGTCTTCAACAGGATTTGTTAATGCATCCTGATGAGCAATTTCAAAGAGGTCATCATGGGTTGACTTGTAAGTTTCTACTTTTTTATTTTGAGCTGTGCTTTTAGATTTGTTAGCGTTTTTTTGTAGTTTTCTCCACTCTTTGTCCAGTTTTTCAAGCTTTACAATACTTACTTTAAAGTGTTTGGCTGGTGTAGTAGCTGTCTCCCAAAAAATTACAGCCTTCTATATTATAAGTCTTACAGCTTCTCTGGTGGTCAATTTCACTTGCCGTATATTATAAAATCAGCTGCGTAAAACTTGACAATTAGAGGGTAATTTACTGCCAGTGATTTGGTGAGAGATGTAGCCAATCAAATACACCATTTATTTCTGCCTTGAACTCGAACCTGAACGACCAAGGCTCGTTGACGGTGTAAAAGACATGTTCCCTCGAACGTTACAAGAAAAAACTCACTAGAAGAGCGTTGATCAATAATGTTTACTGTATGAAAACCAAATATTAACTGAAGCCCTCTGATCTCTCCGTTACACTTTTTAAAGAGTGGGAAAACCCCAGGCATCTCAGACAAGGAACACAAAAGGAAGGAAATGGTTTATGACATTCCATAAACCGTAACCCATAAACCGTGGTACAAGAAAGGAGTAGTACAGATTCATAATATATTAAAATAATAAAAATAATGCCTGAGTCTGCTGTGTCAATAGATAAAAAAAAGAAAAACAGATATCATCGATGCAGTATAATAAAGTAAAATTAAAATAAAAAGATGTAAGATTATAATCTTAAAGTTAAAATAAAAAAGTTAAAAAAAAAACAGAAATAAAGATATAATATTAAGATAAAAAAATTAATAAGTTAGTAAAAATAAAACACCCACGACAGCAGAGTGACAGATAATAGATATATTCAAATGTAAACGTTTAAAAAAAAAGTGGTTGGAGTAAAACTTGATGATAGTAACATTTCCTATGAAATGAAATAAGAATAAAATTTCTAGGACAAATAGTTTTTATTTTATCAGGAAAAAACGGCGATTTTGTGCAAAAAAATCGTTTTTTTCACATTTAATCTCGATGAGGCACGGGTTAACATTATCCGATTGAGCTAAAACTTTCCAAATCTTATTTTCTAGGCCAATGGAAAATATTAGGGGGGTCCCGCCGGCATTATAACGAAACTATTTTTTACCTTATACCTTGTGACCACCCTAGTGGTCACCTTTATCCAGGTAAGATTCCTTTATCTTTGAGGAAGGATCAATTGTGGAGATCATGAAAAAAGTCATTATATCATACTTGAATCTATGGAAGTATAGTTACACATATTCCAGGTTCATGGAGGAGGGGGGGCTCAACAATTTTTAAGAGTTTCAATGTTCTGAAAATTTTTTATGGGCACAATTAACCACAGTATCTAATTTTTTGTCACTTATGAGCTTGGTGCAACCAAGATTTTTATAGGATTCTTGGGTTAATCTTCAGGTAGGGTTCCTCTACCCCTCCTTTTCTCATTTAAGCAGTTGTATCTGAAAGTACAGTTTTCTTTTTCATAGCATGATTTTTATTTTCCGATATTTTTTTTCTTGTAGCTGCTCCTAGAAAATGGTCTAGTCTCACCCACTGGTAATGGGTTATACTCTTTTTTGCCCATGGGGCTTAGAACTGTGAAGAAAATATGTAAAATCATAGACAGTGAGCTGGAAGCCATTGGGGCTCTGAAGCTAGAACTACCAGCTTTGACTTCAATAGATCTATGGAAGAAAACGGGTCAGTGTATGTCTATTTTTTTATTTTTCTATCAAGAAGGGAAAAGAAGAAATACATAAAGACCGGCATGTGTGATCAGGGATATGGGAGTAACTAAATTTTCAAGTGAAAATTGTGAGCAACTTAACACTTAAAGTATATCCTACATTTTAGTGAAACTGCTGCAACTCTGCTCTCTATGCTAAAGTTTAACCAGTTCTATGTTTAGAATACAATAAATGTAGCCAGTTGGCAATTGAAGTTGTTTTTTTTTACAGATCACCTTTCAA
The DNA here is from genome assembly GCF_049724085.1 of Artemia sp. Qi Xiang Cuo. Classification (NCBI taxonomy): domain Eukaryota; kingdom Metazoa; phylum Arthropoda; class Branchiopoda; order Anostraca; family Artemiidae; genus Artemia; species Artemia sp. Qi Xiang Cuo. Next base: position 4,218 of record NW_028300409.1, on the reverse strand, counting down.
AATATTAGAAATTCAAAATTTTCTGTTTAAAGTAAGTATGAAGAAGTCATTCCCTTTCATTCGCAAAGTATAGTCTTATAGAAATTTATACAATTTCTCACATTGTGTTGTTTTAGAGCATTCAATCTTTAGCCATTCAATCTTTAGCTCACAGTCCTTCTCACATAGAGGAGGGACTGCGCAGCTCACAGTCCTCTCTCACGTAGAGGATATGTTGCTTTTACATTTTATGTTTCTGTTTTCTTCCACTTGAAAAAGTTTTTCGATATTTAATTCCTGGCTCGTTCTTCTATTCAAATAAAGAATAATTCATAATATGAGGCGGGCTGCAATCCCCTTACCCGGTGGTCCTTATACTGAAGTTTTCTATATGCTCTCACCGCCATCAAACCTTATGCATTATGCTCAAGTTCATCTTTTTATACAATTAATAAAAAAAACTTTTTCCACAATATAAGTTTTTAAAAAAAAAGTAAAGAACTCCATTAAACCAAAAATGAAAAAGATAAAATCAAATAATCTACCAAGCATACAACTACCACAAATCAGTATCAATAAATAAATTAAACCCAAAACAAACAGAAATTAAAATAAGTCGAACTCAAAACGAGCAGAAATTAATCTGAATAGGGTTCTAAACCCTATGCTTTCTAAAAGCCAGAATATAATTTGTACTTCACTGAAAACATTCTTTTAAATGTTGTCAGTTTTATAACATTAAGAAATCAAAAATTAATTAGGATTTTAAGGAATAACTATCAGTATAAAAACCTAATATGCCCCGAGGGCATAAATTACGACCCTTGTCCTGAGGGCTATGGGGGGAGGGTTGTCATCCTCAAAGACCGTAATTTACAGACCTTTCAACTACGTTGAACAAAATGGCTATATCAAACTGTTGATCGGAAAATGTTTGGGGAAATGATGGGCGTGGGGGGTGTTTATCCCTCGGATTACCTTCGACTATTAAAAAGAACACTAGCCCTCTCAATTTCCAATCGAAAGCGCTCTTTTTGAAGTTTTTATAATAACACTTTCTATAAAAAAACATTATATGCCCCCAGGCCATAACTTACAACCTCAGCCCTGAGGGCTGAGATTTTAAGGTGTCCTCAAAGACATAATTTCCGGACCCTTCAAGTACGTTGAACAAAATGGCTATATCAAAATGTTGATCAGAAGTGTTTGGAGAAATGATGGGCGGGGGGGCATTCGCCCTCCGATGGCTTTTGACTATTAATAGTGGCACTAGCCCTCTCAATTTCCAATTGAATGAGTCCTTTTTGAAGTTTCTACGACAACGCTGGCAAAGACTAATACTGAAACTTTACTGAAAAAATTCTTTTAAATGTTTTCACCTTTAAAACTTTAAGAAATCAAAAATTAATTTAGATTTTAACGAATAAATTTCAGCATATGTATATGAAACTGACAATGCAGATTTTTTCAGTAAATTCATTAAAAAATTTTTCAGTAAAATGCAAATTATATTCTGGCTTTTAGAAAGCATGGGGTTTAGAACCCCACTCAGATTAATTTCTGCTCGTTTTGAGTTTGACATATTTTAATTTCTGTTTGTTTTGGGTTTCATTTATTTATTGATACTGATTCGTGGTATTTGTATGCTTGGTAAATTATTTGATTCTATTTGTGCTCATTTTTGGTTTAATGGAGTTCTTTATTTTTTTTGAGAAAAACTTATTTTGTGCAAAAAGTGTTTTTGATTACAAAAATCTCCATCCAATCCGAAGTTTATGCAACCATTCGTTCCATAAGAATCTTATATGTCCGGGGCATAACTTACAATCCTTGCACCTGGGCTCTGGAGGGTTCTGTTCACTTTGAAGTCATTGTTTTATGCTCTTTGGACTATTGTGAACAAAATGGCTGACTCACAATTCTGATTGGATGCGTTTGGGGAAAACAGGTTGTCAGGGGGGGGGGGTGCTAGTTGCTCTAAATCAATTTTGACTCTTAATAAGGAACTAGAAATATACATTTCCAATCAAGTGAGCTTGCTCTAGAGTTCAAATAACCACACCTTCAATTAAAAGCTTATATGCCCCCGGGATATAACTTACAACCCTGGCCCCAAGACTCTTGGGGGTTGTGTCAATCCCAAAAACCTTGCTATGTCATCTTTGATCTGCTTTTGAATAAATGGCTATCTCATAATATCAGTAGCCTAATTAGCACATCAAAAATATGAATTTCTTGATATAATACCTTAATAGCTATAATATATAATTATCAGTTATTAATCTTGTTTTAGAACAAACTTATCTTATCTTGTGTTTTTTTAAACAAAACTATCTGTTTTGCATTAAATTTCCGTGGAAGACTCAAAAGCCATTCTAATCCATTTGCTCCTGCGACGTGCTTATATCAGATATCTAATATCAGCTGATTTCTAAATAAGCCATGAATTTTTAATTAGTAAAACAAAAGTAAATTTTAAAATCATAATGAACATATTTATTCCTGAATTTTTCTAATACGGCCATATCTAATTTCATGTTTATTTAACCTATGTTCGTTTTTTATTCATTCTGGTAAAAAAGAGAAAAAAAAATAATAATAATAAATAAAATTTAAATGAAATAAATTGAAACTTATAGCACATTAATTAAAATCGATATTTAAATTGTCCTAGAATTTAAATTAATTCCTTGATCCGAGTTTTATGTCAACAACAACAAAAAATCAGAAAAATGTTTGAAAGACAACTCTTTTACAACTAATGAAAAATTCATTTTATTCTGTTATAAAACTTGAATTATTGATCTACAATGAAATCTCTCCAGTCAATTTTTAGTTCACAGATAGCTAGCATCGATATATTGATATCCCAAAATGTCATACTCAAATGTAAGCATATCTATGTTTACTATTTATTACGATGCACATGAAATTACTGATGAATACTGTCATGCTTCTCTCTAATTTTCATTCATTATAAAAAAATTATATTATTTTGATTGAATGTGTTTGTGGAAAAGATGGGCATGGGAGGGGGGTTAGTTGCCCTCCGAAAACTTTCGACTATTAAAAAAGGCACTAGCTCTTTCAATTTCCAATTGAATGAGCTCTTTTACGAATGGGCTCTTTTAATACGTCGAACAAAATGGCTATCTCAAATTTTAATTGGAAGTGTTTGGGGAAATAATGGAGGGGGGGGGGGCATTTGCCCTCTGATCCCTTTGGACTAATGAAAAAGGCACTAGTCCTCTCAATTTCCAATCGTATGAGCCCTTTTTGAAGCTTCTAAGACAAAATTTTCTATATACACCTTGTATGCCCCAAGGGCATAACTTACGACCCTTGTCCTAAGGGCTATCGGGGGGGGGGGTAGGGGTGTCATCCTGAAATTTCCAGACCTTTCAACTATGTTGAACAAAATGGATATATCAAAATGTTCATCGGAAATGTTTGGGGAAATGATGGGCATGGGGGGAGGTGATTCTCCCTTTGATTACTTTCGACTATTAAAAAGGGCAATATGCCTCTCAGTTTCCCCCCCAAAAAATTGCCCTTTCTGAAGTTTTTACGACAACGCTTTCTATAAAAAAAACCTTTTGTGCCCCCAGGGCATAACTTACAACCTTAGCACTGAGGGCTGTGGGTTGGTTGTCATACTGAAAGACACAATTTTCGGACCCTGCAACTACCTTCAACAAAATGGCTATATCGAAATGTTTATAGGAAGTGTTTGGGGAAGTGATGGGCGGGGAGGAGGTGGGGGGGGGGGGGGGTATTCGTCCTCCGATTAGGGGTCGGCGCCCCCCTATGTGTGTGTGTGTGTGTGTGTTTGTGTTTTTTTGTTAGATTGTGTGTGTGTGTGATTGTGTGTGTGTGTGATTGTGTGTGTGTGTGTGATTGTGTGTGTGTGTGTGATTGTGTGTGTGTGTGTGAGATATTTATTTGGAGAGTTTGATTGTGTTGTAGTGATTGTGTCTGTGTGTTTTATTGTGTGTGTGATGTGTGTGATATGTGATGTGTGTGATGTGTGTGTGTGTGGTTGTGTGATTTTGTGTGAGTGTGATGGTTGGTGTGATGTATTTTGTGATTTTGTTGGTGTTTTTTTTTGTGTTTTATTGTGTGTGTGTGTGTGATTGTGTGTGTGTGTGAGATTGTTTTTGTGTGTGATATATTTTGTGTGTGTGTGTGTGTGTGTGTGTGTGATTGTGTGTGTGTGTGTGTGATTGTGTGTGTGTGTGT